>NC_063047.1:29453481-29753481 GCF_018812025.1 Megalobrama amblycephala
AGTACGTTTTAGTTTTAGCTTAGTTTTGTATGCATTAAAATGCATAAGTTTTGTTGCGGTTACGCCTGGTGTCTACACTACGCCTGTGTTTTCCTACCTTCGAAAACAGAGAGTTTTGAAAACACTGCAGACCCCATTTTAGTTTGAAAATTCCAGGGTTGCATTTTAGCGTAAT
Source organism: Megalobrama amblycephala (assembly GCF_018812025.1). Classification (NCBI taxonomy): domain Eukaryota; kingdom Metazoa; phylum Chordata; class Actinopteri; order Cypriniformes; family Xenocyprididae; genus Megalobrama; species Megalobrama amblycephala. The sequence continues at coordinate 29,453,657 of NC_063047.1, forward strand.
CAGACCAAAACTGAGATTGTTTCTCAAATGCAGTGGAAACTCCAGTATAGACGAGGATCATTTCATTTTAAAACGCCGTTTTAAACCTCACTAATGTAAACGGGGTTTGAGACGCAACCCTGGCATATTCAAACTAAAACAGGCTTTGCAGCGTTTCCGAAAGTCTCCGTTTTCAAGGGTCATAGTGTAAACGACAGCCGTTACCATAGCAAAAGTTATGTGTTTTAAAACGAAAACACACTAGTGTAAACGTGGCCTCAGTTAATAATGCCCCCTGATTCATACGCAACTCCATACTAAATATATGCCTTCCAAAACTGTCCATTGGAGCAATTCAGTTTGAAGTATCAGCTTCATCTTCATGAGAGTCCGCACGCAACTAACCTCACCAAATTTAACAAGTATCACCACATTCTTCCAAATGAAAATACGTAATCAAACCAAATGCAACAGAGCGAGACACATTTTTCTAAGTTAACTATTTTAACTACTTAATAACAAAACACTCATGGCACGAGATGCTGAAAAACAGCGAGACAACGTGTCGACAGACAAGACAGAGCAGGTTACTTTTGCTATGAAATTCAAACAATAATGAACATCAGAAGTTATGTTAAAAAAGATACAGTACAACTTACTGAAAAGTATCATGTCTCATGTAATTGCTCAGTCACGGTTTCAACCGCAGAAAGACGTCAATAAAACAGCCTGTGAACAATTTCGATAGTTAGTTAGTTCGAAAAATTAACTCTAAAGAGGAGCATTTTTCAAAAAATATGCACTATATTACATTCATATTTTCATTCATATTAAAAAGTTAACAAAACGTTATTATTATAAAACAAAAAATAGCATTATATGCAATTGTATGCTGATAAATATTATAGTAAGGTACCAGATCACTAGGTTCCCTGTAGAGTTTACAGCATTTCAAAACTTTTTATCCAAATTAATTGATATTGAATTGATTTATCTACATCGGAAGTGCATTAAAAACACAAAAAAGATTAAGTGGTTTCCATGTTCTATTTATTAGTTAGAATAGGTATAACTCAACATTTTAACTAACTGCAAAAGCGGAATAATCGGTCAAATAATCGATTAATTGTTCTAATATCGGTGAGTTAATCGATTACCAAAATAATAGTTTGTTTCATTTTTGAAACGAACAATATACTGACTTCTAAAGATGCTTTTTCTAATATCTATTCAGTGATTATTTAGTCTACTGCTACCGCAATAATGTCTAATTGTGGTTTTTGACATTAAATGTTGATTATATGTGATTAATTGTGATTCATTTGATTAATTCATCAGCATATCACGTTAATTCGATTAGCTTTTTTACAATTTAAATCAAAGTAATCAACATAGGAAGAATGGTTTTCAAACAGCCAGAGCAGCAGGATACAAAAAAGAAGGGGCTCTTGGGATTGTTTTCCCCTTTGCCTCCACTGCGTATGTGTGCGTTCATGTCACATTTCCGGTGACCTAGCTGACCACATGGTTCAGACATTGTTTATGCCCACTATTTCATGCATTCTTCTCACACACATTGAGCTCATAAATACAGGAAAATACAAATACATTTTTTTCATTTAATTTCAGAGATGTTTAAAAAGATAAATTAAAATATTACATTTTTTAAGGATTTGTACTTTATTGATTTTTTTTATTTGCAAACAAGAAATAATATAAACAATCACGTAGGGCTACTTGACATAAACCACAAAAAAAAAAAAAGTTAGTCAATAAAATAGTAAAAGTAAAATAAAAAAGGGGGGCAGGGGTGTTGCCAACACCATAAGTTCTTAGAAACTATATTTGCATGACCCTTATTTTAGTCTTGCCCACAAGCTTGCTACTACTGTGTATTACAGAAATGCAAATGTTTTCCCCATTTATAAAAATAAATATCAATCTTCCCATGCAGACTATAAGAGAGTATTTCGAGGGCTGCCACCTTCCCTAAATCTGAAAACCACTCAAAAATTGGAGGCCTTCTGGAAGATTTTCACAATCACACGTCTGCCCAACATGATGCAGCTCTATGGAAGCTTGTTTCTGCCACTGAATGAAAAAATAGTCTAATCTCAGAATTCTGACTTTTTTTCAGAATGGCGTGTTAAGATAAACATTATAGTTACAAAGTCAGAATTGTGAGATTAAAACTTTAGATTAAAAGAATAAAGAATTGGACTTTAGAACTCGCAATTGTAAGTTTATATCTAAAAATTTTGAGAAAAGAAGTCAGAATTGTGAGATACAAACACGCAATTGCGAGAAAAGTCAGAATTGCGAGATATAAACTCGCAATTGCGAGATATAGCTAAACTCGCATTTGCAAAAAAAAAAAAAAAAAAAAAAAAAAAAAAAAAAAAGAGTCAGAATTGCGCGTTTATATCTCAATTCTGACCTTTTTCTCAGAATTGCATGATATAAACTCGCAATTGTAAGTCAGAATTGTGAGATTAAAACTCGCAATTCTTTTTTCCTTAGAACTGGACTTTATAAATCGCAATTGCTATTTTATATCTCACAATTCTTAGAAAACTCGCAATTGCGAGAAAAAAGTCAGAATTGTGAGATGTAAATTTGTAATAGTGAAGAAAAAAACAGAATTTTGAGATTTAAAGTGGCAATTATCTTTTCTTTTTTTTATACTGTGGAAGAACTGTATCCACTGTGATTTTTTTTTTAAATGACTAAAAGGCCAAAGGTCACCAAGAATGTATAAACTAGGAAAGGGATCATACCGCGTCTGTGATATCTTTAAAATATAATCATGCACCCATCTTCAAAAATACTGGACTTCTAAGCATTGCCATAAGACATGAAATAGCATCACCAACACAAAGGATTACCCTACTCTAAACAGCAAAATATTACATTTTCTAATAGAATATAAGTGACTTTTGCCTGTGCAAACATCACACGACACAATTCTAGGTTGTTGCCATGTAGTTGCTGGGTGGTTACTAGGGTATTCTGAGTGGTTGGTTGCTGACCCAAATAAAAAAAACTCAACCCTGTCTACGATATTCTTGGGCCGGATTCACAACACAAAACATTCTTAAGAATAAAATTCTTCTTAACTACCATTTTTTTCCTAATTTATTTTAAGAATATTTCATATTCTACAAAAAAGATATATTAACCACACAACATTTTTCCAGAATTTTTCAAAAAAATTGTTACTATTTCTTAAGAATCTTAAGAAGATTTTCATGAATTGGTCCCTAGAAAGTTCAAGTTCCTCCTTCCATGTAAGTTTTATCATCCACCATGTAAAAATTGTAATTCTGACTGCTTAGAATTGATTTGAGGTTCGTAGCACAAACTCCTATGAGCTACGCACCAAATCTGTGAACAAACCCCTAATTCTAAACGTGAGCAATACTGCTAGTGACACTTGCTTTAGCACAGAGCACTAATTATACATACTTTGTGGGAGGCATTCCAAAGTGTGCCTTCAAATGAGCAAAAACACATTACAACACCTCAGTGGCACTCAACGACGTCTGTGCATCTGCTAGACAAATATTCTGCGTCTCCAAACACACAATGACAGCATTCTTGACTCGACCGCAAGCAAGATACAATGCTACCTTGTAATGCTCCCCTGTCCTGTTTGCACAAGCCCATTCAATAGTCATTCTTTCTCTCCTTGACACTAGCATGCACAAAAACCAGACAGAAACGCTGATGCCAGAGCAGAAAACACGCATTAAAGTACAGCTTTGCGCCGTTTTATGAGGCTGCAGAGCCTGAGGAGGTTGATCAAAAGGAAGTGCATGTACACACATAAGTGCACACACACACACACACACAAGTAGCGCGCTGCTTTGAGCATTTGAGGCTCCTTCGACCATATCACAGAGTCACATCATGACACACTGTTCCCTCATGAGGGGTGGGAGATCAAGGGCCAGCGAGTGTGGGAACAGGGGGATTCTTACAGCTTGAGACGAACGGAATCCCCTGTTCTGTACAGGAATATGCACATATTCATACATTTAAAAGTTTTCAGATGTGCTTTGAGATGAAATTCGTATCCATATAACACACAGAGACACAGAAAACCGAAACTATACTGATGCATGTTAGAAATATCACACCCAACAAGGTCAAAATTTAACACTCGCCAAAGTCCATACGAGAGTAAGAGCATTTTATAGAAATCAACATAAGAAAATATAACGCATTGCATGTTCATTTTGTTATTTACTAGAGATGCACCGAATGCAATTTTCTTGGCCGATTCTGATTTTTTGTTAGTGTGACCTGCCCATACTGATTTTGCCAATTTTGATTTTCTTTCTAAGAACTATAACTGACAGCATAAACGAAAATCTACTTTGCTTCAATGCAAAGTTTTATTTTCATTAAAAAAGAAAAGAAAAAGAGAGTAATAAAATAAGAACAAATAAAAAATTGCAAGCAACAGCACAAATAAATGCAATAAAATAAAGAGAGCTATGAAACTATCCACTGGTTTCACAGACAAGGCTTAAGCTAGTCCTAGACTAAAATGCATGTTTGAGCTGTTTTAACTAAAAAATAACTTGCACTGACATACCTTAAAATATGTCAGTGCCATTGTTTTGTCTCAAGATTCACACAAGTATTGTTTTTTCAGGGTACATTTACAAAAGCTACTTAAATACCCTAATTGAACTAAGGCCTAATCCTGGCTGTGAGACCAGGCCTTTAAGTTATTCAGGTTAAGTAGGTTTTTATTCAGATAAGAAATACTACAGAAGTTGAAGTATTCAAATGCAAAATAACACTGGATAGTCGTCACTGTAAAAATTAAATACAAGTTAAAGGTGCTAAAGAGGATCTTTTCGTCAACTGAGAAACCAAAGACTGTTACTGAGTTTTTGAAATGAGCGCATGCGTAAGAACAACCCCCCTCCTTCGAAGGAACGCCTCCCAAAACTCGTAAACGCTCGTATTGGAACACGAGTGTTTACCACCGCCATTCGCTGTGTCGTGTTAGTGGATTCATTATGTCAGACTCACCGCAGGTAACTCATAATCTGCAGTTGTTACTCCTGTCTCCGGACAAAAACACTGCATGCGGTGCCTGTGGAGTGTGGAAAGTTACTGGAGCGCGCAGTCTCTCACAAGGAACGTCATGGCAGTGATTGACAAGCCAGAGGGCCAATCGTTTACGCAATGATCGCGTAAACGATTGGCTGATGTTTTTAAGTCCCTACCTCGTGCACAGATGATGTATATTAATATTATTCCTTTCAGTGCACCTAATAAATAGTCTTTTATCAGTTAGTAAAGACAGTTTCAAGTAATATTGCAAAAATGTATAAAACAAAACATCCTCTTTAGCACCTTTAATGCTTACAATTAAAGTTATTCAGTCAAGAGCAGCAAGTGATTTTCTTTGTCTTTTGTTCTTTGATTAACATGACAGACAGCAGCAGGAATATTGGACTCCTGTCACTTTAAGAGTTTATGCGCGGACCCAAAATACACAACTTACGTTATCTTTCTCAACATTGTAACGTTCCAAAACAGACTGTGTTTAACTGAACACTCGCCTATAGGAGGCGACTGTGTGTCACTTTGCCGTCGGAGAGAAGAGAGCAAGAATGTGCAGCTGACGTTATTGACGGAAAGCTGACGGAAAGACACGAGACTGACCGGCCGGTCACCGATCTGGGCCGATCATGCGGAAAATCGTCGGATTCCGATCCCTGGCCGGACGATAGGTGCATCTCTATAATGCAGTGTAGGGCTGGGCGATATATCGCATGCGATTGTCACGCGCATTTCGTCAGTAAAGCCGGTTCCCTGATTACCACTAAATCGCCATCACCTGCTTTCAAATGGAGCAGCATTTAATAGACAGAGCCGTAGTTCACTGACAAGCCACGCAATATCGCGTTCATTATCGAAGGCGATTCATCTGCGATATGAACGCGATATTGCGTGGCTTGTCAGTGAACTACGGCTGTCTATTAAATGCCGCTACATTTGAAAGCAGGTGATGGCGATTTAGCGGTAATCAGGGAACCGGCTTTACTGACGAAATGCGCGTGACAATCACATGCGATATATCGATCAGCCCTAGTGCTGTGTGTAAATTTTAGCAGCATCTAGCGGTGAGGTTGTGAACTGCAACCAACGGAAGCTCACCCCTCCCTTTCGAAGCAAAATAGAGAAGCTACGGTGGCCGTCTGGCCGACACAAGTCAAAGATGTCTGAGACAGCTGAGAGTACGTTAGCCAGTCAAGCAATGAGGTTTCTTCTTACTTCTAACAAAGAACGGTCTCTGCTTCTAATAAACCAGATGACAACCACTACTACTACAACTTCTTCGTGAGAATTCAACGTAGTGATGATGCAAGCTGCCTCTAAAAATACGAGCGATTTAAATAGAACAACATAGGGCTTCTGTAGAAACATGCCGGCGCAAAATGACGTCTTAACATCGAGGGGGGACCTGCGGTGTATGTAGATAGAAATGACTCATTCTAAGGTAATCAAAAAATAACGGTTCATTATGTAAGGTCTTTATACACCACTGAAAACATAATTATGTATATTATATTGCATTTCTGTCAGTAGATCCTCCCAAATTTTACACATTGCACCTTTAAGGAAACTAAATGGCTCCATTGTCACAGGGACACAAATATATGCAAAATACAGTTTTGTGGGCTGTAAGAAATATTTTCAGAAAGTTACAGGCCAGGTGTGGCAAACAGTTAATTTTGGACCCTGATCACATCAGTAAAATGTACAAAAAAAGTACAATAAAAAGTTAGTCAATGAAACACATTCACATTTTGCATCAAAATTAGTGCGACTGAGGTCTTTCTGACGTTCTTGTTCCACTAAACTCAAAGCTGATTGGCTAATTTTACATAAATTTGATTGTTTGATTTGTTTTGATTAGTGAGGTATAATCTAACTTATTTATATCTCAGATGAACCCATCTCTAAACAAAATGTAAACCAAAACGATCTGTGGTGGGCCACTTTAAATGTCTGTCAGACGATCTTCTCGTCCAGGTGAGTGCAGAATAAGCTGAATTATGGACCAGACATTTGCAGTTTAGTGAAAGGTAGAAAGGTTTTGGTTATGAGTGATTTATTTCATCTTTTAGGCTTGGATTATATGTTAATGATCTATAATTACTAAAGATATGAGTATATTTGGTCATGCTGAGGCCAGTGATTTGCACTGTTGCCTGACTGTGTGTGTTGAACTACCACTACTAGAAGTGACAGTAAAAATAATAAAATAAAAAATACTGACCTTTATTAATAGAAAATGCATATTTAAAAATATATATATTTTAGTGCATATTTAATACATATTGGTCAAAATAAATGAATTATTTGCTTTTTTGACTTTTAAGAAACTCTTGAACACCATTTCACCACTGCAAGAACATTCACGTCCCCTAATATCAGTTTATAAAAAGTCAAATTTATATTCCAAAGTCAAACAACATGAGCTAAGACGAGTCACACACTCAGTAGATGCTACCTAAATACTTCACAATTTACGATTTGTATTCCAGCTGCAGGGCTACAACATCTGCCTGACATAAACATCACAAACTGATCCAGATGCCAAGATGATGAAGGTATAAACTCATTTGCATACATGTGCTCACGAGCCCATTTCACATGTGTATGCAAGTGAGCTCGTGCCATATTATTATTATTAATAATACAATACATCATAAACTAAAGTAAAGGCGGAGTTTGACATAAATTCAGATTTGTATGCACGTTTACAAGGCCGTTTTGCGTGCATATGCAAATTAGCACGTGTCACAATATTATAATTAATACTACTACCACTACTAATAATAATGTATATGTTGTGTAACAAAAATTACGTAATCACCGGCCTTAATTCGATGCCATTAAGAAACTTGTAAGCGGGGGTGAACGCACGAGCACGTGTAGTTTAATTTTTTCAAATAATTGTACTAATTTTGCGATGCTTTCTTTAATTGCCCATTCCAAATGACGCAAATTCTAAGAATCCGTACGTAATTCACGTATCTTTCGGACCGAGCCAGGCACGCGCTGTGAAACTGCGTGATCCCTTTAAACGTTCTTCTTGCGCCTCGCGTGCGAGTGTCAAGTTCATTATAACTTTGCAATAAACGTTGAGAGGGACGATAGCAGCACATAACCTCAACAGCCAATATATGAAACTTTCATAATAATTACTGCGGTGTCATAAGTGCTGGGGAGCAGAGACCCCCCCTCTCGACTCAAACTCTCACGTTCTGCGTTATCTTCACTGACCAAGAAACTTCTGGCCCAAAGTGTCGGGATATACATCACGAACAGTTAATATTTTGCTGAATCCTATTAAACATCTTAAGTTACAACAAGAGAGAGCTATGGTAATGATTAAACATGACTTGCCTGCCAGCCGTGATGTCCGTTACTTTCTCTGTCATGTTGGATGCGCGCAACAACAGTCCTGCGTAAACTTTCAGGAAGGAAAAAAAAAAAAAAAAAAAAACTTTCCATGGACACGGCGACAACAAGCGACGAAAAATCCTTGATGTGGCGAGACACACTGAGTTTCCGGTAAAATAAAAGCCCCATTATAATAATTTAAGACATTTGTGTAGTTTTTGTAACCTTCTCATACAATTACATCACTATATATAATATTAAAAAAATGGTTTATTCGGAGAAACATTCAAGAGGTTCTTGACTTATATATAGGCTATCATTAATTTTTTTTCAATAATTTTATTTATATTATATATATAATAAACCAATAAACATTTTTTTAAAAAGTGGTTAAAATTATTATTTATTGCTTTTATATATATATATATATGTATATATATATATATATATATATATATATATATATATATATATAATAAAGAAATAAATTTTTTAATATTTATTGCTATATAATATATATATATAATAAAGCAATAAATATAAAAAAAATTTAACAATTTTTTTTAAAAATGTTTTTTTGGTTTAATGTATATATATATATATATATATATATATATATATATATATATATATATATATATATATATATATAAAATCTCTTAGATTACACATTTTTGGTAACGTAATCTGACTACTTTTGGATTACATTTAGATTACTTTTGTGCTAACCCTTATTTGATGTCACATATATTGTAGGATAATCTTGTACTATTTTGACAGACACAAAGAAAAAATATATTCCAAAAAATATATTCTATTCACCAACAAGAGCCTCAACAGATTATTTTTAAAGTGCAATGAATGGACAGTTAATATTTCAATAACACTAATGTACCTGTTAGTGTTTGCTGATAGTAACACTGAATAAAACAAAATCACATCTTAAGATTTTAAAACATATTTACTTAAAATTAAGTACATTTAGAAAACAGCAACATTACAAAAACAAATATTGAAAAACATGAAATACACAGCAAAATCACTGCTACATCAAATATTTCATCTATATTTCATATATTATTATTATTATATCATTTCATATATATATATATATATATATATATATATATATATATATATATATATATATATATATATATATATATATCATCTATATTTCATATATATTCATCTATATTTCCCCCACACTGCCGGAAAAACTCACAAATGTATATAAGCAGCAGGTTATTATGAAAAATATAAACGTTAAAAAAATGAAAAATGAGGATAATCAATGAATTGTGAACAATTTACTGCCATTGTGTAAATAATATGTAATCATGCAATCCATAAAAAGTATTTTAAAAAGTAGTTTACTCTAATTACAAGTACTTGATTTTTGGAAACTGATTACGTAATCCAGATTACATGTAATCCGTTACTACCCAGCTGTCATATGTACACACACACACACAAATTAAGTACTTTAATTTAGAACTCCCATGTAGTCGCTCAAACTGCACATATAATAATAATAACAATAATAATTAAATAATTAATAATAATAATAATAATAATTGTAAACAAAAATGTTTAAAATAGTTGGAAGTATAGTATGTCACACTGGACAATTCTATATGCTGTAACTATTTGACTTCATGTCAACTCACTAATTTAATGTGACGCTTTGGGACTTTTATTTTAAAAACAGCTTCCAGTTAAGTGCTTTCTTTGCGGCTTCACATGATACATTTTGTAGTTTCCGCAGTCAGATGTGTGCAGTCTAGTAAAAGCGTGTTACTAGCTATGATAAATATGAAACTGTCAGGTTGCGTTATGAAAAAGCAATGAAATATTCAGTGTAGAGAAGACGTTGGACAGTAGTAACAATCCCCTCTAAACCTAATCTTTACTGCCATGTCCTTGAAAAGGCCACGAAGGGCATATATAAATGTAAAAGTGTATGTTTCATAGTTTATTTTTTATTATGCACATCACTAAAGAAGAGAAATGTACAGAAAAGTCAAGAGAATTTAATTTTAGAAACCATCAAATAAAAATTCAATGCATCTCCAATCCATACATGGACATTTCTAACTAATGCAATGACACGCGATCTGTGAATGAAATGAACCCTTCAGTCTTTAATCAAATGAAACTACTCACAATACAAAGCAATGCTGAGCCACCTTGTGGTGAAATTGTGCGAATTCACATTTTGAAGAAATACATCTTAATACATATTTTATCCTGATGCTCATCTTTATTTGACTCATTAAAAAAACATTCAACATACATTCTTGTTTCCTTCAAATTAAATATTTAACACAATGTAATTTCAGCGCCTGTTTTGACACACTGGTTATTGCCTTTATAACAAGTAAATTCTATTGCAGTTGTTGTCATTTTACAATCAGTGGTTAATTTACACAAGCATTCATCTCTTAATCGCCATTTTATTGTGCAATCTAACACAGTGTTTAATATGAAATCTGAAGGCACTGCGGTTGGTTGATTTAATGTCTAACCTTAACTGTAGGTAATACCTCCCCAGATATGATTGCACACAATTTGTACCATTAAAAATGCATTTACACAAAGCCATAAATAAATTCGAGAGCTGTCTGTATATACTATTCTATAGTGTATTACATGTTGGTCACAGTATGATGACTATAATTGGTCAGTTTGAAAAGGCAAGGCAAAGCACTGACATGCTTATTGGCAAGTATGATAATATATAATCAAGCATAGCAAAAGCTTAGCCTAAAAATGAATAACATCTTGTATTAGAGCTGCTAAGAAAAAAGATCCATTAACCGAAGATTATATGTTAGCTGGATAGTTAGATGGCTCCATTGTCTCAGACACTTTTACATGCATTTGAAAGTTAGAAATCATTATGGCAATTATGTTTTTGGCAGGTTCGATTGTAGATATCCTAAAATTCAGCATAAAATGCATATTATTGTTTTGTTGCATCTAATCAATATTTTGTTGCTACATTATATTTAAAAAAAAAAAAAAGATTACAAATGACCATAGACCAGCTTTGGCACTGTAACGTTTAACATTCAAGGTGTTTTTGATTCTGAAAACACAGATATTGTACCGCTATTCTATTTTTTATCCAGTCCAACATTGTGAAAAAGGATTCACAGTGTTGTTATGCAAGACGTCAATTTAAAAAAAAAAAATGTGAAAATGAGAAGGAAATGGCAAGCCACTTCAACATGAGTTTCTAGGAAAATCAAAACATGAAGCTAAGTACGAGACTTTACAGGAATAGTTCATCTAAAAAAGAAAACGCAGTCATCATTTACTCATTCCCATGTCGCTCCAAACCCACATCACTTTCCTGCTTCCATGAACACAAATGAAGAAGTTTGGCAGAACATCTTGAAAGCTCCTTTTCACAATGACTGGGACTGTCAAGCTTAAAAAGCTCCATAAATGTAGTCTGTACAACCTGTGCACCAAACCGAAGGCACACATTTTTGTGCACCACATAGTAAGTCTTTTTCTTTAACTGAAAATCTCAGAAATCTTTAAAAGATAAATGTTAACGACGAAACATGAGAACCGATGTTTGACATCACAACGCCAAACCTTGTGCTTTTCTTAAAGTTCTCATTTGAACTTTTAAAATTTTCACACAAATCGTTTAGACTATTTTTATGATATTTTATGATGCTTTTTGCCATTTTTGAGCCCCAGTGCACATTTATTTCATTTTGATATGGAAAAGAGCACTGTAGACTCGCATTTAACTTAGCAATATTTAATAATATTGTTTTTAACTAATATTCACACGTATACACTTAAAGGGATAGTTCACCCGAAAATGAAAATGATCCCATAATTTACTCACCCTCAAGCCATCCTAGGTGTATATGACTTTCTTCTTTCAGACGAACACAAACGGAGTTATATTAAAAAAAATATCCTGGCTTTTCCAAGCTTTATAATGGGAGTGAATGGTAGCTGAGATTTTGAATCCCTCAAAAATGCATCCATCCATCATAAAAGTAATCCATACGGCTCTAGTGGGTTAATAAAGGCCTTCTGGAGCGATGTGATGGGTTTTTGTAAGAAAAATATTCATATTTAAAACTTTAATCACTGGTTTTCACTAAGGAGTTCTGGCAGAAGAGTGAACTCTGACCCGACACATGACATGGGATGTAAGAGTAACGTAAGCGTTAGGTGAGAGTAGACGTCTTTCACTGTTCAAACAAATAGGGCTGGGCAACAAACTAAAGCTCCTCTTCCTTTAAAGGGATAGTTCACCCAAAAATGAAAACTGTCATCATTTACTCACCCTCAAGTTGTTCCAAACCTGTATAAATTTCTTTGTTCTGCTGAACACAAAGGAAACTATTTAAAAATGATGATTGTAATCAAGCAGATCTCTCCCCCTATTTACTTTCAAAATATGTTTTTTTCCTACTATGGTAGTCAATGGGGGGAGAGATCTGCTTGGTTACAATCATACTTCCAAATATCTTCCTTTGTGTTCAGCAGAAAAAAGAAATTTATACAGGTTTGGAACAACTTGAGGGTGAGTAAATGATGACAGTTTTCATTTTTGGGTAAATATCCCTTTAAATCAAAATCCTCCAACATTTCTCTTTAAAAATTGTCGTTTAGACTTCTAATTTGAGACCGGTGTTTTGTTTTGCTCTATCTTACGAGTTCGTCAATGCGTCAGAGGTCACTCTTTCGCCGGAACTCGACTTGCACATGGTTGTTACTGGAAGCCAGTTATTATAAAGTTTTAAATACGGATATTTTTCTTACAAAAACGTTTATTAACCTTGTGGATTACTTTTATGATGGATAGATGCGCTTTTTTGGCCTTCAAAATCTCAAGCCCCATTCACTCCTATTATAAAGCTCGGAAGAGCCAGGATATTTTTTAATATAACTCCAATTGTTTCTGGCTGAAAGAAGAAAGTCATATTCACCTAGGGTGGCTTGAGGGTGAGTAAATTATGGGATAATTTTCATATTTCACAGCATTTATGTCATATTGGGTTTACAAATAAATGTAAAGAACAGGATCTAAATGTAATCATCATAATTTAGGTCTTCGTTTACATTGGCAAATAGAACATTTAAACAAATTTACACAAAAAAAATAATCATCTGTATCGGTCAAACTCTAGTAATCTGTAATCATTAGGGTTGGGCGATATATACCAATATTGCAATGACTTTTCTGACAATGTATAATGTTTTTCAACTGATTATTGCGATGACTTATATTAATGCACTTTTTATTTGGAAATTAAGACGGTCATCCTTGTCTCACTACTTGTGAGTACAGGAATGTTAAGATGATTTTAATAGCATTTCTGAATTAAACTTCAATAGCAAAAAGAGTTAAAATTAGTTTTTGTGCATCAGTTCAAACTGTGTGATCCAATGAACTGATTCAAAGATTCATTTAGGTCCACCCTCAACAGTTCAAGGAAATGCAATGTTTTTCATGTATTAGTAAACATATATGCAAATAAATATTGTGGATTATTTTGTCATATTGATGCATATATAATTAATAAACGATTTTTTTCTAACTTTGGTCACTTGATTTTTCATGACATGAGGGGTGAGTAAATGATGACAGAATGTTCCTTTAAAAAAATGGTCACACAAAAAAAATAATCAGTAACAGTGGACAAGCGATTATCTTTCTGATTTCTGATGCTCTCTCCATTTTTAGATGAAAAAACCTAGATCGCACTAAACACGGAACGAGTGCGGATGTATATTCAGAGTCTCTTGCAGCTTCATTCATTTGCTCTGCAGCCATTCTATTCTCAGTTCAGCCACTTCTTTGCCATACCAGTCATGAAGTTTGGAGAAGCAGCCTGTGCCGGGCGAAACGGGGCTCTCGAGTGACCCGCCATTGGTCTTCCTCCGCGGAGGTACCGGAGGTGGTCTGACTCCTTCTGCCCTCACGCTGCAGTCACCTTCCCAGGCGCAGCCTTCGCTGACACCATTTGCCACACCACTGTTTTTACTCCAAGAAACCCCGTTTTCTCTGCTAGACAGCCCCTCCTGCAAAGGCCCCGTTATGGCGGCGGTTCGGAGGCCCGCTTCTGCTCCCTGCGCTTGCGACAGGTGTTTCTTCGCCTTGTTTTTCGCTTGTAACAATCTCTCTCCTTGTACCTCTTCCAGCTGCCTCTCCAGCTCCTTCACAACCAGTCGCATGTAGTCGAAACTGGCTCGTGACAGAGCCTTGACCCAGGATTCCATAGCGGCCTGGCTCTCCGCAGCCATCTTGTACACCCTCGCTTTGACGCAGTCGAATTTAACGGCGAAGGCGAACTCTTCGGACTCAGACTCGCAGAGCTCCACCGTACAGCCTTCCAGGACGATGACGCCAATGGGCTCTCGACTCTCCCTCTCCTCGAAGTAGAACAGCATGTTGCCCTTCAGAATAAACCAGCGGCGATGGTACGCCGTGTTCCGTTCCCCTTTCTTAAAGAGGAAGCCTGTCTTGTCTGGAGGAGAGTTGCATGTGGCATAATGCGCCACGCTCCTCTCATTCAACTTCATGATGATGGCGAGGACACCCGTCTCTGAAACCGAAATCAGTAAAATGAGTTTACAGTACAAACATTTACAGTTAACATTAGAGACAGACTAATAGTATTTAACTCAACAATTTTTATTAATATTGATTTAACCCAATTTTCAATTTGTCATTGGGTCTACAAATAAATCTAAAGAGAACCCAATCTAAATGTAATTCTTTTTTTTTTTTTTTACAATGGCAAATAGAAAAAATAATACAATAAAAATGTGTTCTGCATATCAGTTATCTGAATGTTATTCAGCACTGATTATTGCAATGATTTAAATGCACTTTTTATTTGGCTATTAGCTTTCTTAAAGGGTTAGTTCACCCAAAAATGATAATTATGTCATTAATTACTCACCCTCATGTCGTTCCACACCCGTAAGACCTTCGTTCATCTTCGGAACACAAATTAAGATATTTTTGATCACATTCAATGGCTCAGTGAGGCCTGCATTGCCAGCAATAACACTCCCTTTTTCAATGCCCAGAAAGCTACTAAAAACGTATTTAAAACAGGTCATGTGACTACAGTGGTTCAACCTCAATGTTATGAAGTGACAAGAATACTTTTTGTGTGCCAAAAATAACAAAATAGCGACTTAATTCAATAATATCTAGTGATGGGAGATTTCAAAACACTGCTTCATGAAGCTTCAAAGCTTTACGAATCATTTGTTTCATCATAAGTGTTTTGAAACTTCAATAGTTCACGTGAACCACTGAATCGAAACAGAAGATTCGTAAAGCTTCGAAGCTTCATGAAGCAGTGTTTTGAAATCTCCCATCACTAGATATTATTGAATAAAGTCGCTATTTTGTTATTTTTGGCACACAAAAAGTATTCTTGTCGCTTCATAACATTAAGGATGAACCACTGTAGTCACATGAACTGTTTTAAGTATGTTTTTAGTAGCTTTCTGGGCATTGAAAAAGGGAGTGTTATTGCTGGCAATGCAGGCCTCACTGAGCCATTGGATTTGATCAAAAATATCTTAATTTGTGTTCCGAAGATGAATGAAGGTCTTACGGGTGTGGAACGACAATGAGGGCGAGTAATTAATGGCATAATTATCATTTTTGGGTTAACTAACCCTTTAAAGACTGTGTAATTAGATTTGTTTTGCAATGCAATATTACAAAGATGATAAAGAGTTAAAGTTAATTTCTGTTGATTAGTTGAATATGTATGTTCCAATGAATCAATTCTAAACTGATTCAGCAATTAATTAAGGTCAATATGTAATGTACAAGGAAGTGTGAATTTTTTTTAAGCATTAAAATGCTTTAACAAAATATATGTAGGCAAAAATGCTGCTTATTTTGTCGTATTCATGCATATAAATTAATAAAAGATTATTTTTCCCCCTTACATTCATTAAAAACTTAAGCACTTAAATTAATTATTATTTTTAGCTTGATTTTTATAGGTTTTACTTCTTACAACACCTAGCTACTACTGTACTAGGCTACAAAGGCTGTAATGATGATTCCTGAACAAACAAATGAAGATTATGAAATAAATTAAACATTGTGAAAGAATGAAAACACACTATTGTTCAAAAGTCTGGGGTCTGTTTTTAATGCTGCAGTAAAAACAGTAATTTTGTGAAATGTTACTACAATAAAAAAAACAAACAAAAAAAACATTAATTTTCAGCATCATTACTCCAGTCTTCAGTGTCACATGATCCTTCAGAAAATCATTCTAATATGCTGATTTGCTGCTCAAGAAACATTTCTGATTAATGCCAAAAACAGTTGTGCTGCTTAATATTTTTAAGCAATTTTTTTCAGGATTCTTTGACGAATAGAAAGTTCAGAAGAACAGCATTTGTTTGAAAAAGAAATCTTTTGTAACATTTGAAGTCTTTTGTAGTCACTTTTGATCAATTTAATGCATCCTTGCTGAATAAAAGTATTAATTTCTTTTTCTTTTTTTTTTTAAATCATACCAATCCCAAACTTTTGAACAGTAACAGATCTAAATTCACCGTTCTTTCAAAGCTCTTCTGCGAACCGTTCACGTGTGGCCTGCTTCCAACCGTCAATCAAAACACCAGCACATGTAGAACATCTCCATCCCATTTCGGCTCTAAAAAAATATAGAAACAGCCACATTCAGTGAAGTCAATGACTGAGGTGTCAATACAAGAACATCCCACTTCACACATCTGACCTGGTTTAAAACAAGCAAACTCCTCTTTCTTAAAGCAAGTGCCAAAAAATAAAGGTCTGTGTGAAGTGACTAAACTATGAATCAGACCTAGCGTCAAAACCAAGTAACAAAAAAATATACTTTTTTAAATACTCATGACTAATGTTCATGACTTTTCCAGCCCTGGAAGTAACCAAATCCTTGATGTTTTAAATGGATATTCCATCTGATACCATCACTTCACCATGGTACCACCACAACACTTTTTATAAGGATCATACAAAACATTTTCTTAAATACGTTGGTATATACAAAAAAAGTAATACTTTGGACATTACTATGGTAAATGCCATAGTACATCCATTTTAAAGTATCAGAGCATTACCCTTTGATATCTGATCACTTTTTTAAAAAAAAATTTTTAAGGTTACCTTTACAAAATAGGAACCACGGTTGTCTCATGTTCTAAACAAATTTCATGGTGTTCTTGGAAGTTTCTTTTAATACCACGAAAACCCCATGTTACATGCATTTCAGTATCATGGTATACATCAAAATACCATGGTATTTCCATCTGATACTGTTCCATGGTACTGCCACAGTAAACAAAACAGGGTTATTAGTGGCACAACGCGTTTATACAGCCTACTACAAAAGTTTTAGTGATCCAGACAGCAGTTTTATACCAAAATAAAACTGTAAATGATATATACACTACATTTCAAGTGAGCATCGCAATGCTGCAGAAATATATATAGTCAGATCACATCTGCAACACACAACCACGACCAATATGGTGCTAAAAAGATAATATAACCGTATCAAACTCATTTACACTCAGAAAATCATCATCATCATAAGCACAACATGTGGAAATGAAGTCAACATGACTTATAATACAGTCTTTGTCATTCTCGACTAAGCTCGAGCAGTTTGCTTGACATTAAACCATCAAATGCAGTCTTGTTACTAGCGTAAAACTGGTAAAGCCGGTTTACAAAGATAGAAAAACTCGTGAACAGAAAGGTTTAAGAGAGCTAGTGCGTCGTTTCGAGCATTTACCGATGTTTAACTTGCCTTCTGAGTGTGTTATTGGACGCCAGCAGACAGCTTTCCTCCCTTCATTCTTCCTTTCCTGACTGATGATCACGTGACTCTGCAGGAATCTCTCTAGTAACAGCAGAGCTGCGCGCGCTCATGTGTGCATAATATACTACTCACACAATCGGTTATTATAAAGATTATAATGAGTCCCACGCGCTTCTCACATATTTAAACTTAATCTTAAGATCGGGTACATGATTATATGTGAATTTAGATTATATTTACTTCGTTTTGTCAAATTGATCTGCTCTTTTTGGTTCTGTGGTAGTAGCACGGTGACGGTATCAGACGGTAATACCACGGTACGGTACATATCCGAAATAAGCATTAATCAATAGGGTACTGGTTACTTTTTATAGGTGGTTTTGTAAGTAGTAATGCTGGTGTTTTGAAATATACGATAGTATGTACAATAAGTCCTGACTGTACCACTGTACATGTTCAAAGAATACATCTTACACTTGTTTTTGCTAGTTGGCATTTGCTATGCCAGAACTATAGGATGTTAAATACATTTAGTAAGCATTAACTAACACAAAGGCGTTGCCAAATGTCCTTGCTCAGATTATTGTAGTCAAAGTGATACTGTTTGCCAAGATAGACATTTGGAGGGGGCGTAGGCCCAACACACATTAATATATCATCTATTCCTTTGGACTGTAGAGATCAAGTTTATAGTCAAACCAAAGTCAAATATAAAGGCCTAGTTTCACTGATTAAACCAGTATTAGGCCTTAGTTCAGTTAGATCATTTAAGTAGCTTTTATAAATGTGCCTTAGGAAAAAGGTGTGCATCTGATGACAAAACAGATGTCAGTGCAAGTTTCTTTCAGTTAAAACAGCAAAACATGCATTTTGTCTGTGAAACCAATGTCACATTGGTAGCATTAAAATAATAATGATAATAATTATAATGATGACATAAAATCATACTACAAGATATTTAGAAAAATGAAATATTCAGAATAAGAACACGCTAAACACTGCAGTTACAGCAAAATCGATATTTATTATGGAAAATAAGAAAGATGAAAGAAAAAGGTCTTACTTAGTCCCCAATATATTACTATACATACAGTATCTTCTCTGCTTATGTAATGTACATGAAGGACACATACAGAGAGTTAAAAGGTTTGAATGAAAGACTGTTATTGAGTACTAAATGCTAAAAGAAGGTCAATTTAATTTCACTTGAAACAAAACCACACTCGCAGTATGTTGCATTCACACAGACATGCATTCTTGGTCTCTAAATATGTAGTGGAAAAAAAAAACTGATCAGTAATAACAGAAATTGCCTCAGGCTCACTTCAGCAAAGGCTTCTGGGAAATTGAGTTTTAGTGGTTGCCTTCTCGATGAACAGCGTCGAGTTCCTAGCTTTCCTACCACCAACATTCAACCGAAATCCCAGTGCTATCGGAGGACTCTTCAAACGTCCTGCATAGCCAAACCTTTCAGCAGCCAAACAATAAAACGTCTCCTGTACATTTGACGACAATTTCTGAAATACAGTAAACACAAACTACACAAAAGGAATGCTGTAGAAACTGGTACAAAGACAGAAATACTAGATTTTGATTACATTGTAGTCCACCAAATCATTTTTAGAATGTTTTTGATGCAACACTCATTCACAAACATTTACTAAAAGCATTAAATGACATTAAAGAAATTGTATAAAACATTAAAGTAGGTTAAAAGAGAGAAAGAAAAATGTGCTTTGAATAATTTTTAAACTTACTTACATAATCCCCTAAAACCATGTGCCTTTTACCGAGATCGAAGATATGGATCTCTATAATATTGATATTATTGGTCCTGTACATCATCCTCAGCCAGACTTAATTCATACAGATTCAACAACAATGCAATCTCAGAACTGTATGCCAATATTACAGAGTTGTAGTGTTTAACTTTGCAATTTAAACTGGCTGTGATGGTGCAATATTGCGTTTTTTGGCTGGATATTAAAGCCAACGTGAAATGGCGTTAACAGCCCATTTTACTCCCACAATTTGATACTTGCATGCAGAAAATGAAGGTGAAAAGAACATTTTGACAAGAGCATTTTGATGCATCTAGACTGAAATGCATCTTGTCCTTTTAACATTAACCAAGAAACAAGTTACTACATTGTGATGAAATTACAATAACGAACATTGTCTTCTTTGGAAATTTGCACTGATGAGTCATTCACTGAGACCAGAAACAGGTTTGAAGAAAGCAAACAGAGTCCATTCTGATCTCATGTTGACTTTAAAGTGGCCTGTTACACGTTGGGGGAGGAAACAGTGCATACAATTGCACGTCAGTCCATTGTTGGCTCTATAACCCTCTCCATCTCCCCTCCGAAAGGGTTTTTAATCTAACTATAACAGTAGTTCTGCTAGATCCAGGCAGAGCAAGTCTCCAACCCGGCTATATCCAAAGAACCTGTAAAACATTCATATTCAGAGAGCAAAACAACACTTAATATCATAACAAGACACAGTAACTCCAGTGTGGGGGTAAATAAGGAACAAAAATAGGACAAAAATGAAATAATAACCAAAGACAGCAGTGCTTAACGATACACGACCACAGTTTTGACAAATACGACATTCGTCCAGTTGGTTCTTTCTGCCTAGAATACACAGTAGGCTTAAGAGTCACTGTTCTTCTGGGAAAACAACAAACAGAAATAACATTTATGATAAAGAAAAGTAAGATAATTGTACTAAAAGGAAATATTAACAACGAAAGTACACAAAAAAACAACAACTCAAGTGTCTATGGATTGGAAAGAAGCTCTTTGAGTCCCAATGGAGATGAATATATGAGCGAGTGAATTAATGAATGAATCAATGCCTTTTGTGAAATCTCATCATCTCTAGATCTCTCCTCCATTGGATTTCTGATGACGCTACATTATGGCTATAACGTTTCCGCTCTACTTCCCTGACTGGCAAGCAATCAGAGTACTTGTTTAACAGTTCTGCTCCAGGTTGTATCGGTCACGAGTGGGGCGCAAAAGTTCGCAGGGCCTGATACAATCTGTGAAAAGAGGGCCGGTCTGCGATGTCACGACTCCAGCAGCGCATCATCAGCTCGAACAGAGAGGATGGACAGAGTGGTGGGGCGGAGAGAAAGATCTAGGGAGAGAGAGAGAGAGAGAGAGAGAGAGAGAGAGAGAGAGAGTGAAAAATAAGAAGGTCAGAAATCTTTTTAGATGAAACCTCCAAAGAAATAATGTACTTTGCATTTCATTTAAAGGTTTTTATACTGCAACAGTGCACATACATTCAAACTCCTTGTAGTTTGCAGAAAAAAATGAATAATTTCATTTGGGATTCACTCATTTCAAAATCAAAACCAAAACCAAAACCAAAATCAAAGTACCGCATTGTTCAGAATATAAGACGACACTAATTAGAATACGACCTTTTCGAAAAAGGCCTTTTGAAGACCAAATCTTGTATTTTGTAAGTACATTTTTATAAAGAAAATGCTTTTATTTGACAATAATTTTCATATTGCATATTTTTCATATTTAAATTTTTGTATTGAAAGTTTGGTAAATACTAGGGGTGTGACTAGATTTCTCATCAAGGTGAAAAGCTGTCTCGCGATATTACCATGACGGAGAGCGAGGGTGAACTTAGGTTAGAATATGCCACCGCTACGTTTAAATTACGCCTCCACTGTCGTTTTGCTTTTTATCATTAAAATTCAGTTGGATAATGCTTCAATCCCATCCAGCTCATCCAAAACGAGCTGCAAAGTCGTACGTAGTGCAGCAGGAATCAAGAGCTCACTGATCACATGACGAAAGTAAGTGACGAGATGACTGACAAGACCATGGCGGAGGATTCGTTGCACAACAGAGCGTCTGACAAATGTCTTGTCTTGTAGAATGTGCCCTCAGCACTGCCGCTCCCTATTATTCACAGAGTATGCTCAATCTCGAAAGCGAAAGTAAAACGCGAGTGCGCATTCAAACGCAATTTTGAAAGCGGCTCCCTGATGCATGCAAATATCTCCCAATATGAAAGCTATCATGCTTGAAGAAAAATCTGGTCTCTATTTGCACTTTGAATATTTAGAGTACTTTGATTATGGTTGCACTTATTGTTTACACTTAATAAGACTAAGAGAAAACTGTTATTCATTTTTATTTATACTATTTTTATTTCAGTTAGGAGGTCAAACGTTGTAGAAGCTCATAATTCAAGTACAGTAAGGTCTGAAGAGACTTGTGAAATCATACAGGAGAGAAGTCAGTCAGTTGTGTTTGTGGCAAAACCTATGCATATGATATTTCATACTCAGAAAGTAGAACTGAAATGACATTCATTATAAGATGACATTTCAAATGTACCTGGAGGCTATTTTTCTAGTCATGTATTTCGTCATTGAGGATTCCTTAAAAATACTGTGTAAAAATCTTGTCTTGTCTTGTACATGGGAAGTTTGGTCCCATCAGCGAGGCACGCAAACATTACAGTCACGCGGCTCTTAGACGGTAAGATTTTCTTTGACTGTCTTTTTGTGCTTGCGATCTTCTAACATTACACTCTGACACACCGTTTTTACGTGTATCCTATTGTTGCGGGTGTATTATCGACATGTAAAAATCTAGAGTCTAGACCATGAATATAAGACACACACATTTTTTCAAGATGTATTTCTAAGAAAAAAACTTTGCCTTATATTCAGAACAATACAATAAGTTGAACTTTGCCATGTGTGTACCTGTCTCCCCTGGTTTCTGAAGAACTCGCCGGTGTTCTCGATGACCTGTTCATCAGACAGCAGGCTGTAGGGCTGCTCCTTACATAAAGTGAAGATCTCCCACAGAGTTACTCCAAAGGCCCACACATCACTAGCTGTTGTGAACTTCCCCTAGAAAACACACACATGTACCCCATAACGCACCGATACAAAGAAAGCAAGCCACTGCAGACAGATGTTGTCCACCCAGCAGTTAATGGCTTTGGAATAATTCATACACTACTGTTCAATTCTTTGATTAATAAAGTTCAAAAGAACAGCATTTATTTCAAACAGAAATCTTTTGCACCACTATAAATGTCCTTTCTTTCACTTTTGATCAATTTAATGCATCCTTGCTGAATAAAACTAACAGTTTCTTTAAAAAAGAAAATCTTACTGACCCCAAAACGGTAATGTACATGCATGTGCCTTTGCTTTTATAAACTGCTTTTCTTTCCCTCACCAGTAGGATGCTCTCCCAGGCCATCCAGCGTATAGGCAGCACAGCACGCCCCTGTATACGATAGTAATCACTACTGTACAAGTTTCTGCTCATGCCAAAATCAGAGATCTTTATGGTGAGATGGCGGTCCAGGAGGCAGTTCCGTGTAGCCAGATCACGATGCACAAAGTTCAGAGAAGCCAAGTACTTCATCCCAGAAGAGATCTGCACTGACATGTGCAACAAGTCAGCGATGCTGCAAAGAAACAGAAATAAAAGAATCAGAGATGTGGACTAAAACATGACTTTGAATCACTATCAAATTCAACTGGCACCACTTCTGAAAAGAGCTGAAAAGAAAGCTATCAGGGAGAGGGACATTTTCAGCAAATAATTTAAATGTTGATATTTTTTTCATATCATTTGGCTTCAGAAGACTTTGAATACAATGCACAATTGATATGGATATAATTTATGGTGCTTTTTTTTCTCCTTTTTGGAGCTCAAAAGCCCCAGAACATTCAATTTCAATGTATGGAAAAATGTATTTTGTGTGAAACTGTGTTGTTATTGTTATCTAAAACTATTAAAATGGTTTTTGTTATTTGCAATAAAGCTGAAATAAAATATAATTATTAGAATTAAATCTAAAAAAAAAAAAAAAAAAAAAATGAAACTAAAGTGCTAAAATCACTAAATCTACTGTAAAACTGAAATAAATTAATTAATTAAAGCTAAACAGACATGACAAAATTACTAAAACTTAAACTAAATCAAATGCAAAATATTAATAAATACTATAATAACACGTGTTAAACAGAAAGAACACAGGTTTGGAGCAAAAGATACAAAAGTTTTCCCTTTTGAGCTAGTATTTGGTTTTTAAAATCATATTACAGGTTCTAATTTTAAAAAGTAGGTTTTTATTTTAGGTTTTCAAAAAGGAACAGATAAAAATCACGTACTATTCAAACATTATTATTACGACTTGAAGACTCGAGAGGTCTTGGCTTCATTTGAACCCTGTAATCTGAAACATTCCCATCATAAACTGAGAGATGACTTGAAACTTGAAGGTTAAGTTGAAGAATTCAGAAGGTTAAGAATGTTAAGCATGACTCTGACTTGCAGAATAGCGATATCGACCCATGTCTGGAGATGAAAGTCTGTACTTGTCAGGGTTCTTCATAATGATGGACACACACCTGACAGACGGAATGTTGTTGGCATGTGTGAGTGTGCTCT
The DNA here is from genome assembly GCF_018812025.1 of Megalobrama amblycephala. Taxonomy (NCBI): domain Eukaryota; kingdom Metazoa; phylum Chordata; class Actinopteri; order Cypriniformes; family Xenocyprididae; genus Megalobrama; species Megalobrama amblycephala. Next base: position 29,478,360 of record NC_063047.1, read on the forward strand.
CCATCTCTCTCTGGGACAGGAACATGTTGAGGTCTCCGTTCTCCATGTACTCCGTCACCATGCAGAGCGGGTCGGAGCTCACACACACGCACAGCAGCTGAATGATGTTTGGGTTATTCAGACGCGACATGATCTTTATCTCCTTCAAGAAGTCATTTCTACACAGACAAAAGTCAGAAGTTATCATGGGATCAGGTGAAAGATTAAAGGTTACTAAATATTGATGTGGAAATAATACTGAATAGTGAAAATGACTGATGACTATGTATTCTGAAACAATTTTAGACATTTTATGGAGGACTTATTAGGTACACCTTTCTAGTAGTGGGTTGGACCCCATTCTTTTGCCTTCAGAACTGCCTTAATTCAACAAGATGCTGGAAACATTCCTCGGAGATTTTGGTTCATATTTACATGATAGCATAACACAGTTGCTGCAGATTTGTCAGTTACACATCTATACACGTTATCCTGCTGGAAGTAGCATCAGAGGATGGTACACTGTGGTCATAAAGGGATGGGCGTGGTCAGCAACAATACTCAGATAGGCTGTGGTGTTTAAACGATGCTCAATTGGTACCAAGGGTCCAAAAGTTTGCCAAGAAAATATCCACCATTACACCACCAGCACCTGTCTGAACCGCTGACACAAGGCAGGATGGATCCATGCTTTCATGACCTTACCATCTGAATGTCGCAGCAGAAATCGATACTCATCAAACCAGGCAATGTTTTTCCAATCTAAAATTGTCCAATTTTGGTGTCTCGTGTGAATTGTAGCCTCAGTTTCCTGTTCTTAGCTGACAGGAGTGGCACCGGTGTGTCTTCTGCTGCTGTAGATCATCTGCTTCAAGGTTGGATGTGTTGTGCGTTCAGAGATGCATTTATCCTTCTAAATATTAAATTATTTGAATGACTTCTTCAACGTATGTTAAAGCATTTATTTTCCTTTTCATCTTCAAACACTAGAGAATAATGATGAATATTGTCTGTACCTCTTACTGTGAGAGGGAACATGTTATCAGTATGTTTTGGGGAAGTATCCTGTTCAGTCAACTTCAACCTTGAAGAAGCTATGTATCTGTATGTGTGCTAGTATTTTTTGTAGTATTTCAGACCCTGTATTGGAGAGGTGGACAAACTAGTGCCCAGAAATGCATATATGCGACTAGAGTTGTCAAAAGTACCGACTTCGGTACCAATCTGTACTGAAATTTAAAAAATGTGACGCTTTGAGCGCTGTTGAGTGGATTCGTAAACACCTCTGATTGGCCACTGTGTTGATGCACTCATCAGATATGGCTGTGATTGGCTACAATGATCAATGCACGGAAGTGTTTGAATTTGAAAACATTTTGAAAGCGGAAACGTTTGAAAGCATGTGTCTATAAAGACGGGGACACACCTAACGATTAACTGAAACATTCTAAGACTGAACTGAACACACATACCGATTGTTTCCTTCGACTGGAGCCGATTTATATTCTCACACATGGAATCTGAACACCGACTGTAATCACAGAATGAACGCAACTGGCTCTGACTGGACGCGTTTGAGCGCGATCAGTCCTAAGTATCAATTTACATTCAAAATCGGCCTTACAATTGTTAAGTGTGTGCGCGGCTTAAGTGGACTGGTCTGCAATAGATGCCTGCTTTCAAACGATCCCGTGTGTTTGTGTGTAAGCGCTTGGAGAAGAGCTTCATTGATGATTATTTACAATGTTTTTGAAGCGTTGATCATTGTAGCCAATCACAGACATATCCGATGAGCTGTGAACACAATGGCCAATCAGAGGTGTTTACGAATTCCCTCAACAGCGCTCAAAGCGTCACATTTTTAAAATTTCAGTACCGACTACGAAGTCGGTACTTTTGATAACTCTATATGTAAACCATGGTCTTGGTGTCTCCCGGATAATCGTTGGAGATATGCTTCTGCCTATCAATGTGTAGACATTTCTTAGCCAATCAGAATCATTCAACCTGAAGTAATGACGTAGTTAGCGGACTCTGTTAAAGTATAACTGCTGCTGCTTGAATGTGTATGTAGAGCGGCCTACAAACTCCTTGCTGAGTATTGAAGCTGACCTCTGCTGATGAAACTGCAAATTACTATTCAGTAAAATTTTCTTCAATTGATTGCACTTCTGACTCTGGGTCTTCATTCATCAAATATGGTCTTTGGGTCATTAACTGTAAATTCCCCTACACCTTTCTATCAGCTCGAACCAGTCTGGATATTCTCCTCTGACCTCTGGCATCAACAAGGCGTTTTCTCCCCCACAGAACTGCCACTCACTGAATACTTTCTCTTTTTCGGATCATTCTCTGTAAACCCTAGAGATGGTTGTGCATGAAAATCCCAGTAGATCAGCAATTTCTGAAATACTCAAACCAGCCCGTTTGGCATTATCAACCATGCCACTTTCAAAGTCACTTAATTCACCTTTCTTGCCCATTCTGATGCTCAGTTTGAACTTCAGCAAATCATCTTGACCATGTCTACATGCCTAAATGCATTGAGTTGCTGCCATGTGATTGGCTGATCCAACACATCCTAATTACATAACCACTTCTGAACTTTTAAGCAGGAACTTCCCAGAAATACTTAAGGCAGCCTCATCCATGATGCAACTTTTCAAATAAAATGTTAGTGGGTTTTTGTTTGTGTTTCAAACCTGGCATTGCTGGTGGCATCCGCTCTGAGTTGTTTAACTGCTACCAGCACCGGCCTGCCCTCCTGCTCCGGTAACGGTGCACCCTCTCCCAGAAACTCTGCCAAACCCTCGGCTTCACACAAATGTACCTGAAAACAGCAACGCCAGCAGACGAGAGTATGAGCGTGTGAACTATTATGAGAACGAAAACACACTTGCATGGGCTCCTCTAACAACAAAAATACCATACCGTACTATTGTATTATCATGCTATATTTTGATTGCAAAATGTGTCACAGTACCAGCATATACACTACCGTTCAAAAGTTTGGGGTCAGAATGTTTTTTTAATACTTCAAATTAGCAAGGATGCATTAAATTGATCAAAAGTGACAATTAAGACATTTATGTTACAAAAGTTTAATCAAAGAATCCTGAATTATCACAAAAATATTAAGCGGCACAACTATTTTCAGCATTGATGATAATAAGAAATGTTTCTTGAGCAGCAAATCAGCATAGAATGATTTCTGAAGGATCATGTGACACTGAAGACTGGAGTAATGATGCTGAAAATTCAGCTTTGCATCACAGGAATAAATTATATTTTTAAACATTCAAATAAAAAAACAGTTTAAATTGTATTATTGCCAAACTGAAACTTTTGAATGGTAATATATAATATCATAGCGCTATGGTATTATTATTATCTGCTACCATGGGGTCGCCATAGTAACAGAATCAGGGTCAACTGAGCTAAAAAGTATTAGTAACACTATTGCAAAAAAAAAACCAAAAAAAAAATCCTTGGCTCTCACTCCAATGTTTTTCTTAATAAAGCCATACATAACATTCACGTGTGGTCACTAATAACAGGGTCTTCTGGGAAACACTCAAACACCCAGGCACTGCAGTAGTGTTTGTTTAAAACACAGGGAAAACAGTGTGTGAAGAGATCCCAACTAACTCAGAATAAAAGACAACCCAAGAACATCCAGACGTGAGTCTATGAAACAACAACAGAAGCGGCTCTAAACCTCCCACTGTGGTTCATCTAGACTCACCTCACCAAACTGGCCTTCTCCCAGTTTTTCTCTGAACAGCAGTCTCTCTCGAGGGAACTCGGCCACCGATATGTCCTTCCGCGTCAGGGAATCTACGGTGAGGGCCGGAACGGCATACATGTTGCTGCCGGTGACGCCCTGCAGGCTAATGATGTCAGTTTCAGCGTAGTGCGGCACGCTGCTCTGAAAACACTGGTGTGGGGTGCACAGGGTAACGTCGGGTTCGGCATATCCTCCGCTACAGGCTACAGAGAGAAAGAGATGGCAGCATGTCAGTACTCATGACTAATTGTAATTTATATCAACCCATTGTTTTTTTTTTTTTTTTTTATCAGAATTTCCTGATAATTTACTCACCCCCATGTCATCTAAGATGTTTCTGTCTTTCTTTCTTCAGTCGAAAAGAAATTAAGGTTTTTGATTAAAACATTCCAGGATTTTTCTCCATATAGCGGACTTCAACAGTTACCAACGGGTTGAAGGTCCAAATGTTAGTTTCAGTGCAGCTTCAAAGGACTCTACATGATCCCAGACGAGGAATAAGAATCTTATCTAGAGAAATTATTGGTCATTTTCTAAAAAAAACCCAAAAATTATATACTTTTTTAACACAAATGCACGTCTTGCACTAGCTCTGCGATGTGCCACACATTACGTAATCATGTTGGAAAGGTCACGTGTGACGTAGGTGGAAGTACCGAGCAAGTGTTTAGATCGTTTCGCTAGATAAGATCCTTATTCCTCGTCTGGGATCATGTAGAGCTCTTTGAAGCTGCACTGAAACTGACATTTGGACCTTCAACACGTTGAACCCCTGGAATGTTTTCCTCAAAACCCTTAATTTCTTTTCGATTGAAGAAAGAAAGACATAGACATCTTGGATGACATGAGGGTGAGTAAATTATCAGGGAATTTTAATTCCGAAGTGAATTAATCCTTTAATGCTAACATATTCCAATAAGGACTCATTAGCTAACAATGATCACTATATACACTACCGCTCAAAAGTTTGGGATTGGTAAGATTTTTAATGTTTTTAAAAGAAGTTTCGTCTGCTCACCAAGGGTGCATTTACTTAATTAAAAATACAGTAAAAACAGTGATATTGTGAAATATTATTACAATTTAAAATGACTGTTTTCTATTTGAAAATATTTTAAAATGTAATTTATTCTTGTGTGATCAAAGCTGAATTTTTGGCATTTTGGAATTTTGAATCCAGTCTTCAGTGTCACATGATCCTTCAGAAATCATTCTAATACTGTATGTCAATTTGCTGCTCAAGAAACATTTATTGTTTACAATTGTACAAAATATTTGTGTACAATATTTTTTTTTTTTCAGGATTATTTGATGAATAGAAAGTTCAAAAGAACAACATTTATTTGAAATCTAATCTTTTGTAACATTATAAATGTCTTTACTGCCACTTTTGATTGATTTAATGCATCCTTGCTGAATAAAAGTATTCATTTCTTTAATTTCTTTTCAAAAAAATAAAAATAAAAATTCTTACTGACCCCAAACTTTTGAACGGTAGTGTATAATGCTACAGAAGCTTTGCATTTCAGATAAATGCTGCTCTTTTGAACTTTCTATTCATCAAGGAATCCTGAAAAAAAGTACACAACTGTTTTCAACATTGATAATAATAACAAATATTTCTTGAGGAACTAATCATCATATTAGAATGATTTCTGAAGCATCATGTGACACTGAAGACTGGAGTAATGATGCTGAAAATTCAGCTTTGCATCACAGGAATAAATTACTTTGTAAAATATATTCAAATAGAAAACAGTTATTTTAAATTGTAATAATTTTTCACAATATTACTGTTTTTACTGTATTTTTAAATAAATAAATTAAGCCTTGGTGAGCAGACAAAACTTTTAAAAACATTAAAAATCTTACCGATCCCAAACTTTTGAGCGGTAGTGTATATATATTTTTTACAGTATTTATTAACCTTTGTTAATGTTAGTTAAACAAATACAATTGTTCATTGTTTGTTCATGTTAGTAGTGTGTTATATAGCTGTTTGTGAATGCAAAAGGTATGCAAAGTTTCAAAGAATAGAAGTGCGGGATAAATGAAGTTGCTGTCTCCTAAAAGAAAGAACCGATTCTGAACTGCCTGAAATTAGTCGTCAGAAATTACTTCCTGCACAAATCTATGTAGGTTTGTAACAAATTGCACAATGCCAGCCTATTGTCTTCATCAGCTGTCTGCAAACAACGTTTGGTTAATTTGGTTTACGTTTCCAACACGTGCTGTAAGCAGTAGACCAATCACAACAGACTGGGCCATCTGACCAATCAGAGCAGAGTAGGCTCTCAGAAGGGAGGAGTTTAGAGAGACTGAATCATTTATCGAACATTTTCAGACACTATGAGAAAAGAGGTGATGCTGCAATGTATATTATGAGAAAATTTAAGTGGTTTTTGACCTTGGATGCAAGTAAACCTGTTGTAGAAGAAATTAGGACATTTAAAAATCTTCTTGCATTAAATTCTTTAGAAGTACTTTTTATGGCTAATTCATGTTAACTAATGCAGGTAACTAATATTAACAAATGGAGCTTTATTTTAAAGTGCTACCATTTTAGTATATCCTTCATTTCATGCATTATTTATTTACACATATCACCATATTTATTTTCTTATTTATCATCTATTTGTAATATTTCAAACATGTCAATAAAGCTTTGTTGACTCTGAGAGTAAGAGAAAGAGGAAGAAGGAGAGAGAGAAAAAGCAGAAGATGAGAAGAAAGGAAAATGTCAACTTCAGTCATTTTATTTCAACCAAAACACTGAGGTGACCTGGTGCAAGAAACTGCAGGGTGTCAAAAAGGAACAAAGGACAATCTAGCATCAGTTCTTACCCTTGCAAAGTCCGTCTGTCTGGTAACAAGGTCAGATGAAGTTCATAGGCTGCGAGCAAAGGCTAAAGAACGCTAGACTAGAGGAGGAAGAAAGGAAAAAGTGCATTGGCAGGCAGCATGCAAACTACTGAGGAAACAAGTGTCAATGAAACCAAGTTCATTTTAAAAGGGTGAAAGATAGAATTGAGAGAAAGAACAAGAGGTTAGTTTTAAAAAGGACATCATGGAGAGGTATATTCAGTGTTGGAAGTCTTCACAGTAGCTCTGGTTCAAAACCTAGCAGGTTACCTACCTAGGCATTATTTCTAGGATTCAAAGTTGATATCCTGACATGAAGGCTGCTCCATTAGGCAACAAAATTATGCTTATAGTCTTATAAGATGCATAGTTTTTGCTCAGATTATAATCCCAGAATGCTTTGCAAAATTAACATTAACATCTCGTGATGAAGTACTTATGCTACTGTTCAAACGTTTGGGGTGAATACATTTAAAAAAAATAATAATAATATTTTTATTTAGCAAGAATGCATTAAATTAATCAAAAGTGACAATTATTTATGTTACAAAAGTTTTCTATTTCAAATAAATGCTGTTCTTTTGCACTTTCTATTCATCAAAGAGTCCTGAACAAATGTATAATAGTGTATAATAAGCAGCAAAACTGTTTTCAACATTGATAATAATAAGAAATGTTTCTTGAGCCTATTAGAATGATTTCTGAAGGATCATGTGACACTGAAGACTGGAGTAATGATGCTGAAAATTCAGCTTTGATCACAGGAATAAATTACATTTTAAAATATATTCACATAGAAAACAGTTATTTTAAACTGTAATAATATTTCACAATATTGCTGTTTTCTAATAGATGCAGTTTTGAAGAGAACAACTTCAAACTTTTGAACGGTGATGTATATACTTGCATATATCTGATTACAAACGTAAAATATACCTTTTATCCATTGGATGAAGGCAATAGTTTTATATTGTGCCTTCCTTACATAATTTACATAACTAATTACATAATTTGCAATGATTCAAGCAATCAGTAGCCCATTTATTGAGGCAGCTCACTAGTGTTTGAGACTGAACTAGTCTGTGTGCTCGTGTTTAATGAATGGTACCAGAAGCCTCTGCACTTTGAGACAGCTCTGGAAGTTTGTTCCTGAGCGCAGCGGGATCCTGATACTGGGGGTCCAGAAGGAAGATCCTCTCATAAGGGGGGTCGAGGGAGACGCGCGGGGGCACCGGGGGAGTCTGCAGGATTATAGTGTCGCTGCTAGAGGACAAACGCACAGTCACCTCCTCCTCCAAAATACGCCTGGGAGCCTAAGAGACAAATAGAGACAGACTTTTTGTATTACCACATTTTCCAAAAATAAAATGCACTGGGTCAAAATTGCATTGTTGAGAGAAAAGAAATAAATTGCATCACTATACAAGTCACATTGCATTCAGAAATAATGTAAAATACAGGTAAATTAATGAAACAAATCCTTTAAATTTAACAGTATTCATAAAAGAACAGGAATGAAAAAAAGGATAAAATAAACAAATTCAGCTGCTTTTCCACCAAAATTACGCAGAACAATTTGTCCCAAGAACTTTTTTCCCCCAGATCTGTTGCTGTCTGCGTTTCCACCATGAAGATTAAGACCGATGACGTAGGACTGCACGTAACTTTCCAGTTCCCGCTGGATTTCGTCCTCCGTATATAAGCTTAATAAAGCCTGAACCTCATCGTCGGTCAATCGGTCATAATTTTTAAACTCTGTTGATTCGAATAGCAAACAACTCTTGCTGCACGCACCGCAACAGACTTTTAAAAATGGTGGTTAAAATAAAATGCTGCGTGGAGTCAACCAATCAAAATGCTGCATGAACCAATCAGCATGTAAAAGTAAACAAATAGATTTAACGGAAAAAAATAATAAGTAAAAAATAAAATTGAGCTCACATACCTGTCTCATTCTCCACAAATCCATATATGGCTGCTTTGAGCATGTTTAGCGTGTTTGACGTTAACTCAATTATGTAAGTCACTTTGGAATATGAACTGTAGGCACGTTTCAGGGGATAAAAAAAAAGAAGAAGAAGCTACTTCTATGCCAGAAAACACATTTTATATTTTTTCCTTTGGTGGGAGGGCTAATATATTTTAGGCAAACATTTTCTTTTTGCTTTCAAAAGGGGTTAAAGGTGCCCTAGAACCAGTTTTTACAAGATGTAATATAAGTCTAAGGTGTCCCCGGAATGTGTCTGTGAAGTTTCAGCTCAAAATACCCCATAGATTTTTTTTCAATTCATTTTTTTAACTGCCTATTTTGGGGCATCATTAACTATGCACCGATTCAGGCTGTGGCCCCTTTAAATCGCGCGCTCCCCCGCCCCCCGAGCTCTCGACTATAAAACAGTGCATTTACAAAGTTCACACAGCTAATATAACCCTCAAATGGATCTTGTAAAGATGTTCGTCATGCATACTTCATGCATTCGTCGGATCATGTGAGTATAGTATTTATTTGGATGTTTACATTTGATTCTGAATGAGTTTGAGGCTGTGCTCCGTGGCTAAAGCTAAACAATTGGAGAGATTTATAAAGGATGAAGTTGTGTTTATGCATTATACAGACTGCAAGTGTTTAATAATGAAAATGACGACAGTCTTGTCTCCGTGAATACAGTAAGAAACGATGGTAACTTTAACTACAATTAACAGTACATTAGCAACATGCTAACGAAACATTTAGAAAGACAATTTACAAATATCACTAAAAATATCATGATATTATGGATCATGTCAGTTATTATTGCTCCATCTGCCATTTTTCGCTATTGTTCTTGCTTGCTTACCTAGTCTGATGATTCAGCTGTGCACAGATCCAGACGCTAATACTGGCTGCCCTTGTGTAATGCCTTAACCGTAACAGTCGGTGTTATGTTGAGACTCGCCTGTTTTTCGGAGGTCTTTTAAACAATTGAGATTTACACAAGAAGGAGGAAACAATGGTGTTTGAGACTCACTGTATGTCATTTCCATGTACTGAACTCTTGTTATTCAACTATGCCGAGGTAAATTCAATTTTTGATTCTAGGGCACCTTTAAATTCAGAGGCAACTTCTCATAGACGTCACATCTTCAAATTCAGCTATGCTCATCTTTTCAGTAAGGTAGACCAAGGTACTTTACACTACTCAAATATTGGTAGCACACCCATTTACATACTATGTACTATTATAGTAATTAAAATAACTAGGTAATAACTAAGTACTAACCCTGAACCTACCCCTAAAACTAACATTAACTCATGTAGTTACCTTTTTTTACCCAGTCCTTTCATAGCGAAGTACATGTAAGTGCATGTACGTGCAACCCAAATATTTCATCTATTGTTGAACAGCTTTATAATCCGTTGTATTAATACAAACACAACACACACAAACACACCTTCTCCATGACTTTGCACACATATTGGCACCACAGAATCAGGAAGATGATCACCACCAGCAGGAGAATAATAGTCACCAAACAGCCAATCAGAATCGATGTACTGCCCTCTTCAGGTGAGCCCGTCTTTGATGGCGTCGTCTGGTCCTCTGTCAAACACAGAAGGTTTATTAAAGTTCAAGTGAAGTGTGTAGAATGCAAGTTAGTACAGTAGTTAGGTGTATTCATTTAAAGTCAACAGGAAATTATGTACGCAACCCATTTTACTTCCATAATGTGACACATTTCCTCCGTTTGTATTAATCGGAAACTGACTGAATGACGAAAAACAGTCTCTATATGATTTGGTTGGACAAACATTTAATTTTCTTTGGAATAACATGTATTAAGAAAGTTAAATGGACAAAATTCTATCAAATTTGGTTTCATTTTGACAATAAAAACACTGCAGCTCCTCACCTGCTTTTTGTGTAGTTTCTGATACTTTGCCTCCAGTTCCTTCATATGAAGGAGGGGTCAACACCGGAGGCCTCTGGGTAGGAAGCACATTAGTTGCTGCAATGGAAAATAATGAAGTCACAGGAAATCACTAAACCTTAAATTACACCCACTTTAAAATACCTTTATGACTCTAAATGTTAATAAGTAACTTCAAGACTATGAGGGATGCATGTATTTTCATAAGATGCTTTTGAAAGAAATTAATACTTTTATTCAGCAAAGATGCATGCATTAAAGTGATCATAATTGCAAGTAAAGACATGTATTCTGTTACACAAGCTTTCTTTTTCAAATAAATGCTGTTATCATGATTTCCACAAAAAAATTAAGCAGCACAACTGTTTTCAACATTGATAATAATAAGAAATGTTTTTTTGTGCAGCAAATCAGTGAAGACTGGAGTAATGATGCCAAAAACTCAGCTTTGCATCACAAGAATAAATTACATTTAAAAACAGTTTTTTTTAATTTGTAATAATATTTCACAATATTACTAGTTTTACTGTATTTTTGATCAAATAAATGCAGCCTTGGAGAGATTAAAAGACTAAATACATTAAAATATTTCACCTATCCCAAATTTTTGAACAACAGTGTAAGTGGAAATTAAGAATGACGATATGAAAAGCATTTCACAATTCTGGCTGTAATTTAATGAGGAAATACTGAGAATACCAGTGGGAGGGAGAGGTGAGCTGTTCTTATTTCATACCAGACTGAAATGAGATCTCGCTGAACATCATCCAAGTGTCAGCAAAGTAGAAGCGGCAGCGCAGAGCCGTGGCCGATCTGTGCTTTAACGGGATGGTCACGTAACGAGCGCTTGGGTTCCGGTCGTCTAGAACGGTGTGAAACTCCACCGGCTCTGCTTCCCACTCAGAAATGAGATGCAATTTAAACACACAGGACACGGATGAGAAGATCTTCACACCCCGAGAGAACATGTTATTACTGTGAACCTGTTAAAAAGAGGATAAATAAGCATCATTAACATTTGAAGCCTTTCTGTGTTCACTAGTATAAATCGAGTTTCAATGTATTATAATCTGCACTATTATAACTCTTCTTTCATAAAGTGATATATTTCAAGTGAAAAGTTGGCATTATGTTCAGTTTCCAGTCCCTTGTGGACACACTACCTTTTTTAGAAATTAATACTTTTGAGCAAGGGTGCATTAAACTGAGAGTTCTTTCAAAAACATAAAAAAAAATGAACTGACCCCAAACTTTTGGATGGTAAGTAAATCTTAATTAAATAAGATCAACTCTGATTTCATGCTGAATTTAAGATACTAAGCAACTAAAACAAAGTGCCCAAGCTTCAGTAAACATGTGATTTTAATATAAAATCATTACTTCAAGATTAAGCACCTAAACCACACAGCCCACAGACACTGACATGATTATATACAGACATAAGCATCGTTATTATGGCTTTACAATCCTGCTCCAATATATAATTATGTGTTATTATGTGTGAAATATGGTGTATAATTAGTGCTACTTTAAAGCTGTCATTCAACAAACACTTCAAAGCAAATTTATTTATTTATTTATTTGCTTTTTTAAAAGAGGACAATGCACATTAATTAACACAAGAAACAAGTCTCCTATGTAAATGTGCCAGATTTAGCCACTCTGGCTAATTTTCATCTGCAGTCCCTGGCAGGTTGATGGTAAACACACACACACACACACCAAAAAAAAAAAAAAAAAAAAAAATGTACATACAAAACCAGAAGCAAACAAGAAACCTCTATTTATGAAGACATATTTGATTATCCAAAAACCACCCTTTTATCATTTTAGAGAAAGAAGCAAGAGATGTAATATTTCTTAGTTCTATGGGTATAGTATTCCAAGTATGTACTGCTCTATACGAAAATACTGACTACCCAAAAGCACTTCTTCTATGAGGTATTATAAAGTCCCCTCTAGTAGTGGCTCTAGTAGATGAGTTAAAATTTTGTTTAATAAATTCATTAAGTGGAGGTGGGGCCGTACCATGCAAAATCTTATACACAAGTAGGACATCTGCAAATTTAATCATATTTTCCCAACTTAAAAAGCCATATTTAGTTAAAATTGTACAATGGTGATATGAATTTTATCCAATATTTTCAAAGCCTGCTTATAGAGTCTTTCTAATGATTGTAGAGTAGTCCTACTTGTCTGTGTCCAACTGGTCAAACAGTAATTCATATGTGATAAAATCATAGCATTAATATATAACTTTGAAGCCTCAGTGGTTAAATTATTCCTAATATGTCTAAAATTTACCAAATTAAATTTAATTCTATTTACAACTTTTTTTTTTTTAACTTGTTTTTAAATGTAACTTGTGAATCAAGTACTATACCTAAATATTTATACTTATGAACCACCGATAACCTAAATTATACACATTACAGATGATACCCAGAACACATGCACATGGTTATTGGAATATTTTAGGTTCGGTACAACTTCTGTTGACAGTGTTAGTGGCTGAATGTCAATTACAATAGAAAATAATTATGGTCATAAATGAATAACATTGTCCCCACAGAGTTTAAAAATGAGATGTTAACTATTATACACACTACTATTCAAAAGTTTAGGGTCAGTAGGATTTTTTTTAAAGGTGCCCTAGAATCAAAAATTGAATTTACCTCGGCATAGTTGAATAACAAGAGTTCAGTACATGGAAAAGACATACCATGTTCAAGGCATTACACAAGGGCAGCCAGTATTAACGTCTGGATCTGTGCACAGCTGAATCATCAGACTAGGTAAGCAAGCAAGGACAATAGCGAAAAATGGCAGATGGAGCAATAATAACTGACATGATCCATGATATCATGATATTTTTAGTGATATTTGTAAATTGTCTTTCTAAATGTTTCGTTAGCATGTTGCTAATGTACTGTTAAATGTGGTTAAAGTTACCATCGGTTATTACTGTATTCACGGAGACAAGAGAGCCGTCGCTATTTTCATTATTAAACACTTGCAGTCTGTATAATTCATAAACACAACTTCATTCTTTATAAATCTCTCCAACAGTGTAGCATTAGCTCGTTAGCCACGGAGCACAGCCTCAAATTCATTCAGAATCAAATGTAAACATCCAAATAAATACTTGCCGCTGACTGGACGGGGCAGAGTCACATGACTACATACGCAGTAGTATGTTTTTAAGAGGAAAGTATTAACAAGATTAAAAAAACGAAATAACCGACATGGGAAAATTACGTCGATTAGAGGTTCTGAATTTCGGTTTCGATTACTTTTCAATTAATCGCCCAACCCTTTTTAAACCGCTGGTCCTGTTTACTTCATTAGTGCCTCACTGTAACCACACACAGCTCTTCCTCCACTCTCACCTTCATAGAGGTGAAGTTTCGTTGTCTGTCAAACTGGAACTCCATCTCTACATATCCAGGGCCCAAGCTGTCGTTCCTCCATCCCACGTAGTCGTATCCGGGCCACAACCGGTACTGTCTTCTCTGTACAAAGTCATCCTGACCAATCACACCATCCGTCAGCTGACCCAGCCCCCCAGACAGCTTCCTGTGGGAACAGAGACAGACAGGAAGCACTTAGCTTTGGGCGAGGAGTGATTAGCATTCATTCTAGAATTTAAACACAATCTTGATTGTTCTGCCACAGAATGACCCTGAAAACTCCACAATTCTAAAGTCGGCTAGAACCGGAAAGACAGGAAAAAGAGGATGTAGAATCAATGTGAAGAAACACACAACCTGCAAACTATGTATAAAGCCTATTTAAAGTGATCGTTCACCCAAAAATGTTTGTTTTTGTCAGCATGTACTCATGTTATTCCAAACCTGTACAACTTTCTTTCTTCAAATCATTCAAGTTTTTTTATTATTATTTAAATGGTGTTAACTATAGATGCACTGATAAATCGACTAATGATCGGTATCAGCCAATAGTTTAAAAACAGCCGATAGTCAGGGCTGATATATCCTGTCAATCAAAAGAGGGCAGGAAAATGTACTGCATTTGGGCTAGAAAATGCTAAGAAACCAGTTTGATGTTCAATATTAATAGTAATTATATGAATTAATAACATTCAGAAAGTTAAGAAATATTAATTTTGTTAATGTGTTTTAATATCAATTTGAGTGATGTGTTTGTTTATAACTGATACCAGTTACTCTGAAATTATGAAAGTTGATGAAATGAAGAAAATACACTTTTTATTTGCATTTCTTTAAAAATATAATAATTAAAAATAATTCATTATTATTAATTATAATGAAATTATCATTAATTTAAAAGAAGGTATAAACGGCTGAAGCCGCAAACTATTGGTATCGTTGTCGGTATTGACATCGGCAGATATCACTCTGAATAACTGGCAATCAGCTATCGGCATCGGTGGAGAAATTAAGTATCAGTGCATCTCTAGTATCAACCAATATTATATATTTAATTGTACAGATTTTACTGTACAAAAGTTTGGGGTTGGTACGAAATTTCTTCTGCTCACCAAGGCTGCATTTATTTGATCAACAACAGTCAAAAACAGTAATATTGTGAAATATTATAATATAATATAATATAATATAAATTATAATATAATATTTCACAATATTACTCAAATATTACTCAAATATTATTCAAATATATATATATATATATATATATATATATATATATATATATATATATATATATATATATATATATATATTATAATTTAAAATAACAATTTTTTATTTGAATATGTAATTTATTCCTGTGATCAAAGCTGAATTTTTAACATCATTACTCCAGTCTTCAGTGTCACATGATCCTTCAGAAATCATTCTAATATTATGATTTGTTGCCCAAGAAACATTTCTTATTATTATATGAATTATTATTATTATTTCTTCTTATTATTATCAATGTTGAAAACAGTTGTACTGCTTACTATTTTTCTTAACAGTGTCTTTCTTATTTGTATTATTTTTATACTTAGATTACTTTTCCCATCATCTAAAACACACTTAAAATGAATCTTTAGAAACACTAATAGTTTAACAACAATGTTAAATGTAATCTTTAGCAAATCTCATTATGAATTTTAATTTTTCATTTTGAATCTGAACATTATAATGTTGTGATGCCTAAATGTTCTTAACAGTAATTTAAAATGACTGATTTTGTTTTTATTTTATTGATTTTAATTTAGACAAAATAGTATAAAAATGTAAAATCAACTTATTTTAAAATTAAAAAATGATTTATCGATTATCACCCATAACATGATGATAAATAATTATTGGCTAACAGTCTGTGTTGTTTACACAAGACTATGTGATGAAAGTGCTTATATCATGCTGACCATGTCTGTGCCAAGTTATATAGAATATTTAACTTAACCGGTAAAGACTTAACTTAATAAACACTAACTTTTGTGTGATATGTTTAAGAATACCAGATATACCATGATATAAATAACTATGGTAACACTTTAGTTTAGGGTCCAGTTCTCACTATTAACTAGTTGCTTATTAGCATGCATATTACTAGGATATAGGCTGTTTATTAGTCCTTATAAAGCACATATTAATGCCTTATTCTGCATGACCATATTCTACATCCCTTATTCCTACCCAATACTTAAACTTAACTACATTAACTATTAATAAGCAGTAATTAGGAGTTTATTGAGGCAAAAGTCGTAGTTAACAGTTAGTTAATAGTGAGAATCGGATCCTAATTTAAAGTGTGACCATAATTATGAGCTAATCAGTATCGGCCAGAATTTTAGCATCAGTGCGTCCCTAAAAGCTAAACATATTCTTTGAATCCTTCAGCATTAGATTAGACTTTCACCTGCGTTCCAGGGCCCCGTCGTACGTGGAGTCATTGAGAGGTGTGATGGGATATCCAGGAGCCATCATGGTCTGGCCCTCTGGAGAGCTGTACGCCGTCAGGCCATCTGCACTCCAGGAGGAAGAGAAACAGAGAGGTCCCAAACTTTAATATTGTTTTAGCTCTAGAATGTAATTACTCATTTCTCTTGGCTCACGTTTAAGGCACTGGAGTAATTGAGGTCAAATGAAACTAACTCGCAGCAAATCAGACACTAGGGGGCAAATCTACACAGACCACAGCTGCTCGAATGTGACTGCCAAAACGATCGGCTTCAGTCTGTATCCCATATGTAAGTATGAAACTGAATTAGCATGAACCGCATGAGATCATGCATAACTCACATGTCTATAAGCTTGTGCACAATCTGATTGTAATAGCTTGTCAAATCAACATTTATAAATGTTGCCATTCGGCAGCTTAAAGGGTTAGTTCACCCAAAAATGACATTTCTGTCATCATTTACTCAACCTCATGTCATTCCAGATCCATAAGACTTTCATTCATCTTGGGAATACAAATGAAGATATTTTTGGTTTTTTTTTGCCTTTATTATGAAAGGACAGTAAGTTGACAGGAAGCGAAGTTGGAGAGAGAGGGGGACGGGATCGGGAAAGGTTCACGAGCCGGGACTCGAACTCGGGACGCCCGAAGCACAACTGCGCTATATGTCGTTGTGCTGCCCACGAGGCTATTGTCGCAGACTAAAGAATATATTTTTAATGAGAGATTTCTGCCCCTCCATTGAAAGTCTATTCACACAAAACTCTGACAGTTCAAAACATTCATGAAGAGATCGTAAAATAAATCCATACGAATCGAACGGTTTAATCCAAGACTACTGAAGAGATTTGATCGCTTTATATGATGAACAGATTTCATTTAGGAGTTTTATCACATATAATCATTGAACATAAACAGAAGGTCAACCGAATCCGCAAGAACAAACCTTATTGGTTCTTGCGGAAGCCCAAATGTGCTGAGTAACACACGAGAATGAACCTCATTGGTTCCCGCGCGTCAAGCAAGCATGCTTGAGTTTCCGTAAGCAAAATAGAGCAGTGAAGGTATTGCGTCAGAACCTGGAAGACTAATTCTCTCCTGGTTCCACCAAGATTTTCCTTTTATAATGGGGTTTTTCAATTTATGAGTAAAATAAAGCCTTTGGTATCATAACTTGACAATACTTTGACATTTTTTTCTACAACGTAAACTGCACACACCCATTCAAATTTTGAAGCAGTTATGTTTGTTTTTTGAAAATGTACAGTCAAACCAAAATTTATTCAGACACCTTGAAAATTTAATTCATTAAAGGGTTAGTTCACCCAAAAATGAAAATTATGTCATTAATGACTCACCCTCATGTCGTTCCAAACCCGTAAGACCTCCGTTCATCTTCGGAACACAGTTTAAGATATTTTAGATTTAGTCTGAGAGCTTTCTGTCCCTCCATTGAAAATGTATGTACGGTATACTGTCCATGTCCAGAAAGGTAATAAAAACATCACCAAAGTAGTCCATGTGACATCAGTGGGTTAGTTAGAAGTTTTTGAAGCATCGAAAATACATTTTGGTCCAAAAATAACAAAAACTACGACTTTATTCAGCATTGTATTCTCTTACGGGTCTGTTGTCGATCCAGGTTCACGACTCCGCAGTGACGCTGCTGACGTAAGACGCTGCTGACGTTATCTAGTGTGCCTGAGCTTCGTTTACAGTCTGAGGGAGACGCACG
Source organism: Megalobrama amblycephala (assembly GCF_018812025.1). NCBI lineage: Eukaryota > Metazoa > Chordata > Actinopteri > Cypriniformes > Xenocyprididae > Megalobrama > Megalobrama amblycephala. Next base: position 29,496,530 of record NC_063047.1, read on the forward strand.
CTGTATTCAAGCTATTCTACATTGTTTGTATTTTGGTATTGCTATATTTTTTAAAATGGTGCATAAGTGTGCATGTCGCAGATGTCCTAATCGCCAAAAACAATGACGTAAAAGTGCATTACCAACGCCGAGAGATGAAAGGATTCAATGGAATCAATTTAATGGAATCAATACAATGGAATCAATTCAATGGAATCAATTCAATGGAATCAATTCAATGGAATCAATTCAATGGAAAGGATTCCGGAAGAGAAGACAATGCTGAATAAAGTCGTAGTTTTTGTTATTTTTGGACCAAAATGTATTTTCGATGCTTCAAAAACTTCTAACTAACCCACTGATGTCACATGGACTACTTTGATGTTTTTATTACCTTTCTGGACATGGACAGTCTACCGTACATACATTTTCAGTGGAGGGACAGAAATCTCTCAGACTAAATCTAAAATATCTTAAACTGTGTTCCGAAGATGAACGAAGGTCTTACAGGTTTGGAACGACATGAGGGTGAGTCATTAATGACATAATTTTCATTTTTGGGTGAACTAACCCTTTAATACAGTTTATTCACTATTATTTAAAAAAAAAAAAGGTAATAAAATATGAAAGGTCTCAGAGTTAAACTGTGTCAGAAAAAAATTATCTTAATTATGTCAGATAACACTTCAGCAAAACATGGTCAGGTCAAAGTGTCTGAATCATTTTTGGTTACAATTTTTTATCAATTTTACTGGTAGAAGAATTTTTGGGTATAATATGTCACAGTTTATTTTGTTATGCTCATTTACATAAATTAACTATAGTGTCCTGCACCCACTAGTAAAAATATACAAAAAATATCAAAAACGTCTGAAAAATATTTGGTTTGACTGTATATTTCTAATAAGTAACTAGATAAGACAGATTGGGGTGTGAGTGTGTGCAGTTTATGTTGTAGAACAAAACGTCAAAGCATCAACAAGTTATGTTTACCACAGGCTTTATTTTTTCATAAATTGAAAAAAACGGTAAACTAACCATTTCATAGAAGACACAGATAAATAAAATGATATTTTGTAATAAATTTTTATAATTGTATAATATTAATTATGGGTAATTTTCATGACTCACCCTGCCAGGCGCATCCAAACAGCTCTACTCTCATACACACAGTGTGTACAGCATCGGTGACAGGAATCAAGCGCAAGAACCGAGTGATGATGGGAGGATGGAGGTCTCTCACCACAGAGTCATAGGTGTTTATATTGCCCATTATAATCTGAAGTGCAGAAGAAATTCGTTAAACGATAAGCTACAAGATATTCTAAAGTGACGTGACATGTATGGTGACCCATACTCAGAATTTGTCTTCTGTATTTAACCCAAGTTAGTGCACACACATTAGGAGCAGTGAGCACACATACACACACACACTGCAAACCCTGGACACACACACCCAGAGCAGTGGCCAGCCATTTTGGACAATTCGGACAATTACAGAATCAATCATTTGCCATCTAAAGTAATTGTGTTTAATTTAGAGATATATTTTTGAATCAATTCTCAAATTATTTATTTCTAATTTATTAAATATCAGTTCTCAAAATATATATATATTTCGGCCACCCTGCTCTCTAGGATATTGGCATCAGCAATAAAAACAAAACAACAACAATATCGGTCGACTATTATTGGTTACTGTGAAGACGCATTATACTGTAGCTGCATCTAACTATACTGCACATACAGTATAATGCAATATATAAACTACTGTTCAAAAGTTTGATTAGACTTTTTTTATGAAATGAATACTTTTATTCTGAAAGGATGCATTATTTTAATCAAAAGTGACAGTAAAGTTAATTATAATGTCACAAAAGTTTCTTTCTGTTCAATCCTGAATAGAATCAAAGAATCAAATCAAAGAATCATTCCTATCAAAGAATATTGAAAAAAATATATCACAGTTTCCCCAAATAATGGCTGCTGAATAATCAGCTTTGTTATTACAGGAATAAATTGCATTTTAAAACACAATAAAATAGAAAACAGTTGTTTTAAATTTAAATAATATATTTTACAGTATTGTTTTTGCTGTATTTTTCATCAGATAAATGCAGCATTGGTAAGCCTTGTATGGCGTAATTGCTTTCAGATATAACTACACATTTACTAATAATAGCTTAATACCAAAACTTTAGTTCATTCAGGTTATTTCTTTAAAATCTCATCATATAGAACCTCATTATGGTATCTATAAAATACACCCTTGTCTTTCCTACCTCACTGCCAAGGCGGTTTCTCCAGGAGATCCAGCGGCGTCCATCGCGACTGTACTCCAGACGGTACTTGCGTGCATACTCGTTGCCGGAGTTGCGTGCATAGCGACCCTGCGTAGCAACCACGGTGAGAAAGATGAGCTGACGAAGGTCAAGCTGAAGATACTGAACATCTGAGGGCTGCAGTTGACCAGCAGGACACCAGGCGCCGTCCCCCTCCTCACGGTTTAACCTGATGCAACAACAGACAGATGCAAATTATGAACGGTCATTACACACTCTAAGAGACCTGTCCTAGAGCTTTATTTAAACAGGTCAGATCATGAGGAATGAAATTTTAGCTTGATCTTTTGAGTTAAATAAGCTTGATGCACTATAAAAACACCCAGCTTTATCTCCTACTAGAGCTGCACAATATTTGAAAAAACTGACGTTAAGTTATTTTAATATATATTGCAATGTGGAAAAAATACAGTAAGTTTCACCAGATGACTTGAATAGCTCTATTTGGACAGAATTAATCATTCTAGACTGAGTGGGGTGATTGTATTTGTGACGGCAACATTTTTTAATTTTTTTTTTAAATCTTTTCTTCCTTATTGATGTATATCTGAGTGAAACAGCTAAAACCTTAAAGGGATAGTTCACCCAAAAATGAAAATTTGATGTTCATCTGCTTACCCCCAGCGCATTCAAGTTGTAGGTGACTTTGTTTCTTCAGTAGAACACAAATGATGATTTTTAACTCCAACCGTTGCCGTCTGTCAATCTTATAATGCGAGTGAATGGTAACACAATTTATAAGAGTCAAAAAATATGCATAGACAAATCCAAATTAAACCCTGCGGCTCATGACAGCACATTCATGTCCTAAGACACGAAACGATCGGTTTGTGCAAGAAACCGAACATTATTTATATCATTTTTACCTCTAAAACACCACTATGTCCAACTGCGTTCAGCACTCGGTTAGTGAGGTCTGATCGCGCTCTGACAACGGCAGTGATGTCTCATGCACTCATTGAAGTATAAGCGCGAGACATCACTGCCGTTGTCAGAGCGCGATCGCACAAACCGATCGTTTTGTGTCTTAGGACATCAATGTGTCGTCACGAGCCGCAGGGTTTAATTTGGATTTGTCTGTGCACGTTTTTCGACTCTTATTGATTGTGTTCCCATTCACTCCCATTATTTGACTGTCAGACGGCAACGGTTGGAGTTAAAAATCATCATTTGTGTTCTACTAAAGAAACAAAGTCACCTACATCTTGGATGCCCTGGGGGTAAGCAGATAAACATCAAATTTTCATTTTTGGGTGAACTATCCCTTTAAATGTTCAAGAACAAGAAAAAAAAGATAAAAGTAGGGCGGGACTTGATTTTATCAGAATTGAATGGATTGTTGGATGGTTGTGGTTTGCTATTGGTTAATCTCATGTGAGTGACAGGTTGTCCAGCTCTCATGCCATCACATCATCAGAGAAGAAATGTTGTGTTGATTAAAGATTACGAGGGCACATGAATGTAAAAAAAATAATGATGTGCATTGTGCACAAATAAATCATTTATAATAAACACTGCAATATTCCATAAAAAACAACAATTGTACATTTTGATTTCATGGTGACTAAGTGCGAAATCCTTTAACGATTTAGGAAAAACTTGAACAATGTAGGTGTTCATACTGGAGTTTACTCTTTACAAGAACCATATTTACAAAAAAATAAAATAAAAATCTCTTTCCACTTGAGTTTTAATAGGCCACATTCACAGTTTTTGACCAATTCAATATGACTATATAAAATAATAATAACTATTAAGATTTTGTTGTGGTTATTATTAAATATATTAAATAAAATAAGAAACATATTGTTATAATATTAATGTACTGTAAAATAAATAAATAAATTAAAATAAATTAAATAATTAAATCAAATAAATAATTAAATAAATTAACAGTACTAATAGTCTGGGTAAACCCAGCCTGATCTGCCGGCGATTTGATTTCGCTCGGCAACTCAGTCTGGAAACCCGTGCATTCATTTTAAATTGAGCTTTGTCTGGTGATAGCCAGACTACAGTACTAATATAGGGCCCGATAATTTCCGCGATCACGGAATCGCGAACGGGATCATAAAAACGGAATTTACTATATAACGCGGAATGTCATGGAATTTGTCAAATTTTTGATGAATGAATTAAAAGCAGGTCAGTACACTTAAATTAAATTGCGATATAGACTAGTGTCTGTGAATATTAAACCGCAAAAAGACTATTTAAACATGAATCCTGCATGCCTGTGTGACTCTGAAATGAATGATGCGGAAGCGCAATTCATTTACCTCACACCGCCTCCTGACACACACTCGCGTGGCGGCGCACGCACGCTGAAGCACACACTTGCGCGGGGTGTTTTCGTCCTCTGTCGCCTCACTATATGAACGCAAGAATTCATCTCCAGAGCTGCTCTGAAAGTCACTTCATCAGCATTTAACCGCTTCGTTTGAGAAAACTACCGTCATAAACACAGAGAAACTCAAAGCTCCGGCAAACCGTCAAAATAAAAGTTTGATTTAACTTGACAGAAACATATTACTGTTGTACAGTAGAATTTAGATAAATTAATTTAACAATAAATTATTAAAATATTTTTAAACAATAATCTCAGTGTTTCTTCCATGTTTTAATTTTAACAGTAAAGCTCTGTTGTGCAGCACATTGTTTGACAAAAAAGTTTAATTTCATGATTAAAAGATAAATTAAATGGTATGCGTTCATTTGATTGCCAGAAAAAATTAAATACACAACAGAACTTCTGAAAAAAAAAATCATAAAAATATATTTTTAATTAATAAATATTGTTGTTTTTAAGAATTCAATTAATTAGACATGCATTTTGATTATTAAAATGGAATTAAACCATTAAAATGGAATCCAGAAAACAGAATTTGGTAAAAATAAAATTTGAGGGGAAAGAATAAAACGGTTATCATAGGGCCCTTAAATAATTTTTTTTTTTTTTTTTGTTAAACTTTTATTAAATTGTTGGTAAATTGGACAAGATTCATTATTTCAATTAATTAGACATGCTTTTTGATTTCTAAAATTTAATTTAACCATTAAAATTGAGTCAAAAAATAAATAAAACGGAAAAAAACGGAATCCAGAAAAATTAAAACGGAAAAATCGGAATTTGGGAAAAAATAAAACGGAATTTGGGAAAAAAATAAAATGGATTTCATAGGGCCCTAACTAATATTTACGTCTTAATTCTTTCATTTTAAAACAGTCTATCATTAAGCTTTTATTTTGTTTTATTTTATTATTTTTGCTTGAAAATTAATAAATGCACTGCCTGTTTTTGCCCACAAAGTTTCACAGTGAAGCATTCAGCACGCATTCAGCTCACAGCATCTCAGAACGACTTGATTCACAGGAAGCTGAAACAAGCTGTTCTGAGACTCTGAAGCGCTGAATTACACGTGTGTAAATGATGCACTTCACTCTAAAACCAGTAGCACCAATATATTCACTTAATTAAATTGCAGCCTGACAATCACGCTAAGGCTAAGCCATATCGATTTTATTTTGATATATATCGTGCAGCCCTATCTACTACACTTCTGCACTTCAGTGTAGTCTGTCATATGTATGTTACCTTGCATACTGAGGGCCTGTGGTTTCATACCACTGGCTGGAGGCAGTGATGTCGTCGTTTTTGATCCTCCCGTCCTCCATACCGAGAGGATAACGACAGTGAGCTGAAGGAAACAATGAGACAGTGAATGTTTTTGGCCCTGTCTGTATGGATGCATATGTTTTGTGTGGGTGTGCAATGTGCATGTGACATTACCTGGGTCTATCTGGCCATTGACATTAGTTAGTAAGATGGCCAGCAGCAGATAAAGCAGCATAGTGAGACCTCAGAGTCTGCCAACAGACCAGAGTGCAGACTACATCTCTGAAAAACACAAAGAAACATTAGTAATGCAGCATCTACTAATTTTCCAGTCAGATACGCCTTTTGTAAACCAAAATATTTAAAAACGAAAAATAAATTACAAGACTCTATTCTTTAAATAAACACTACCATTCAAAAGTTTAAGGTCATTTTTTTATTTTAAAGAAATTAATACTTTTATTCAGCAAGGACACATTCAGTTGATTAATTGAAAAGACATCTGTTGTTGTTGTTGTAATTGTAATTATTTATAATGTTACAACATTATATACTATTTTGAACAATGATAATAATAAGAAATGTTTCTTGAGCAGCAAATCAGCATATTAGAATGCTTTCTGAAGGATAACGTGACTGAAAACTGGAGTAATGGTGCTGAAAATTCAGCTTTGCATCACAGGAATAAATTACATTTTTACACATAATAAAATAGAAAAGAGTTATTTTAAATCGTAATAATATTTCACAATTTTACTGTTTTTACTGTATTTTTAATCAAATAAACAAAGCCTCGGTGAGCAGAAGACACTGATTTTCTGTGCTTTTTTAAAAGCGTGCTTGTGTTTTAACTGGAACACAGTTTGCTCTCACTGTCAAACACTGAAGAAAACGTGTCAGAGAACCGACTGTAAATGCAACACAAATCAGCACCCTGATGCTTTCATGCAGGCCGCAGCTGCACAATCCTCTGGGTTTTCCGAGTCCTGTGGGAACCCACAGGTCATATTAGCATCACTTCTATGCTAGCTATGCAAACTATGCCAGAGCAGATGTGGCCGGGAATGACTGAGAATTCCAGCTCGTTCAGGGCGGGATTCTCAATAATGATGAATAAAAGAGGCTCTTTCTTAAAACACACAGTCTCATTGAGACTCTAATTGTAAAAACAAGTATCGTTACATAAAATACCATGCCATTATTTGCATGTGAACAATAATGTTTTATTGCCAGCAGTTGCTCATGCATGCCATATTATTGTGCACTTTATGAATAAAAGTTGGTTTGATTAACATAAACTCTGTGACATGATCATCTAATAAGCTCTCTTATTGTGCCCCGCACATGACATGCCGGTAAAAAAACTAAAAAACACGATTTACTAAAAAGAAGGAAATGAGTCATGAGAACAAATTCTTAATTTGTGAAAACTAACCTTTAAGGCCTGTTCACACCAAGATGGAGAGCTATAAAGATAATGGTAACTACTGTATATTAGTCGACGATATTGTTCTGTTTATTCTAAGCACGCGCTGCAGTTTTGTCGTTTGTAGCTTTAAATGCTCGAGCTCTTTAAAACAGGGTGGATTTTGACTGCCTGTCAAGGTCTTTATTGTTCATCAGCTGGAAAAAATCATTCTGAAACTTGTCCCAGACATGAATGATTCCTCAAATCATGCAGCTTATTGAGTAAAGGAGTTTTCCTATTACTTTTCTAAGCACTTGGACCTGTGTTAAAGGAAAATAAAATTGAAATCACAATAAGACCTAGTGCGATTATCAAATTGGGAGGCTTAAAACATGCATTTGGGAACGCAACATGTAACAGCGATCTTCTCAAACTTGTAATGAGAAGCGCTCCCAGTGGTTTTCCACCAAAATAAAATCTTGATGGTTTAATTTAAAAAAAAATTAGGATAGCAAATAATAATAAATGGGTAATTGACAAATAAGGTTTTTAAAAGTATAAAAAACTAAATGGAGATATAATTAATTTTGAACTTTTATTAAGTGTTAACAATGATATGTGGTTTTTATAATCAATTAACACTGCTTTTGTCATTTTTTACAAGATGGACAAAATTTGTCACCAAAAAAGTCATTCAGTTTAACCAAAATTTCGGTTTTACCGAATGAAACTTTTGGTTATACCGAATGACGATATTTTCGAACAATGCTAACAGGCTGATATCTAGCTATGTTATAATGGTTGTACCGAATGACCTGATGTTTCGGGACACGCGTATGAGTGTACAAGTGAAAACATTAATTTTTCAAATAGTTAGTTACTTTGCTTCATGACCATGTGGTTCTTTGCATGTGTCTGAATGATGTCACGTCCTGTCACATGATACTGACCGCATGACTTGATCCAAAATGGTCCCTTTATATTGGTTACTCCAAATGACAATGAAATTCATTTTTCCGCACATTCTTTCTCATAACTAAGCGACTTCTACACATAATTTTAATACCATTTTGCACTATGTTGATATTTGATGTTATAAAATCATGCCAGAATAAAAAATATATTTATTTATTACATTTTAAGATATTTTAAATCACAAATGAATTGGCTGTATTTGCCTTTGGACGGTTAAACAGAATGACCTTTTGACACTTCAAAATCTTTAAAATACCTTTGTATGTAGCAAAATATAATTAAAACCTTTTGGATTCAATTAAAGAGATTTAGTTGTACTACCTTACATACTTTGGATGTCATACCTTTGTTTTTTTATTATTATTAAGGCCTTTGAACAAAAAAATGACCCGTAACGTCACTGACGCATATATACAGTATATATATACACATATATACATATCCATATATATACATGCATATACAATATATACATATATATCACACACAGATTTATAATAAAATTAATTTTTTTGGCATTTTTGCCTTTTATTATGATAGGACAGTATGTAGACAGGAAGCAAAGTGGGAAAGTTGGAGGGGGACAGGATCAGGAAAGGTCCGTGAGCCAGGACTCGAACTCGGGTCGCCCGAAGCGCAATGCCGCTATATATGTGTGCATATATTGATTTTTTATTTAACAGTGAAATGGTACAATAGTTTCATATTTTTATTTTTGTAGTAGAAATAAAAATTACAACAACTACTATTGTTTTTGTTATAATAATAATAATAATAATAATAATAATCATTCTATAGTCATATTATTATATATTCTCAAACTTTTGGGAAAAATTGTGCAAACCTACAAAAGGGCACATCAAACCTGGAGCATTTTTTTTTTTTTTTTTTTTTAAATCACAGTATTTATCAGATATTACCATGGCATGGCACGTCACATGGCAACATCCTAACAACCATCCTAGCATTGATGCAGTGTTCTGCATGGGCAAACACCACTCACACGTTCCTCAGAATCTAGTTTACATGTATTTATGTGCCTGCAGACACATTATAACCAAACAGACTTCCAAGAAACTGAACATATTATGACAAATCAGTGTTTTGCAGACCAACCAAAGCCTAACAAATCTTTCATCAAAAGCCTGAGCCAGACTTCACCGCTCTTCTCCGGAGCCGGGATCCTGAGGGCCCCTCTGATAGCAGTGAGTATCAGCGCTGGAAAGACTGAGATAAATGTTAGTGTTGTCGTTAGGACAGACAGTGTGCACTTCATGTTTGAAACTGTGTTGACTGCAGTGCGATTACTGTGGAGGGTCTCTCTCTTTTCCCCAAACCTCAGACCACAGGAATGTGTCTGATTTCATGACTGCATCACGCCCCAGCCATTACCCCAGAGACAATTACACACAAACCATCATCAGCCATTACTTACAACTATGACAAGTTCAGTGAGTTTGGTCGATACAAAACAACATCACAGACAACCGATCACGGCTGATTACTTAGATTATTTGTGCAACAGACTTTAATGATACTTTACTTCAAATGATTTCGCTTGTGCTGTTGATTATCTGAGAGATCAGATTTAAAGTGCCCCCATTATGCTTTTTCGGATATCACCTTTCATGTTTGTGAATGTAAAAGGTCTGCAAAGTTTCAAAGATCAAAGTGCATGACAAATGGAGTTATTGTCTCCTAAAAGAAAGAACTGATTCTGAACTGCCTGAAACGAGTCGTCAGTAATTCCGGTCGTACGTCTTTCTTCGCACAAACCTTTGTAACAAATTTGCATAATCCCAGCCTATGATCTTCATCATCTACTATGACCCGCCCTCAATTTTGGAGAAACTATCTTTTGAGTTTTAACAATTTTAGATTTATTTATTTATTTATTTAATTTATGTCTTGTATACAAATATATACAATATTTTCTATGATATCGTTTTCAGTCATGAAAATTTTCCAGCTATTTTGAATTTTCGAACTCCTCCTACACTTCGCTCCGATTTTCATGAAAATTGGAATTCAAGTTAGGTTTGTCAAACCATTTTCAAAAACGTGCGAACGAATTTTACGTAGCTCTTGCAAAAATAGACGTATGGCTCTATCTCCTCAATGCTTTATTGTATTCAGGCCAAACTTGGTTCATGTCGTCACAAGCATGACCGAGGTTACATGCTGTGTTTTGGCTCAGCGCCACCTGCTGGTTCATAGAAAAAAAATGGCTATTTTTGCTTATAACTACTGAACAGTTTGTCCAAAAATCAGAAAAGTCTCGTTAGATCGAACGATATTCAATTTTGGGCATCGGCCATTTTGAATTTTGTAGTAAAATGCTGTATTTTACAAACGCATGAACATATCATTGCAAAATTCGGTATGGGTCATCAGCACGATGCCCTGAAGGAGTCTGAGAAGTTTCAGACCTGCACCACCTTGGGGTGAAAAAATTATTTACATGCTTATAACTTTGGATGTGGTTAACTTATTTTCATGGGAGTCATCTCCTTGGATTTCTGAATCCTTGCCAAGTCCAACGATAGACAGCGCACGATCAGTTCTCCTCGCGCCTGAATGGCCAAATGCACACGTTTGTCAAAATGTCCATCGTGTGGAGTATCTCACGTAAATACAGTCGGTTATTATGGCTTAAGTGGACGTATATCCGTGTGTCAATATCCATGGATTCGGTCTTAAAGGGACCGTAGCCTATATTTGTCATTAATGTTAATAAAACAACAAAATATGTTAAATAACTGTATCTGTTACTGTATCTGAAAAACAAGTTTATTTAATTTGTATGTCTATAGTATTTTGTTGTATTGTTTGTAAATTGTTTGTAAAATTCTTTTTATATAACAACAATTATATATATTGTTAATTATGCCCTTTGAAGGCTATTAGACACTGTGAAATTTTTGTTCTTTAAGTTTGTGACAAGCACATAAAAATTATTACTTTTTTCATTAGAGTAATAATAGAGATGCTGTCCTATATTCAGTAGTCTCACTGTGTTGTGCTTGAAAAACTGCAACAACACGGAAAAAAAAAAAAAGAGAGAAATTAATAAATGTATAAGCATCGGTATCGGCGAGTACTAGAAAAACAGTATCGATGCTCGTACTCTGTCCTTCAAAAATGGTATCAGTGCATCCCTAATATTTAGAATTGTTTTTATTGTATGTATTATGTAGAATTTGTCTTATCTTATCATTCAAAGGAGGTTTGTTGGTGGTGACCTGACAAGGGACAGCAGACGAAAATTAGTCTTTGGCTAAATCTGTTAAAATGCATCAAATGAAAAGATTTATGTTAAAAATTACACATAGTCGCTTGTAGTTGTTGTAGTTGAGGCCTGGAAGAGTTTAGTTTGTGTTGTCGACATGTCGAGAAGATGCCATTTTCTGCAATGCAAAAGCAAATACACTTCCAAAGGATGAGGATTCGCGCTGGAATTGATGCAGTAAAACTGGCACCGTTGATACGGTCGTATCACTGTGTATACAAGTTCTCAGGAAGAGCTGAAATTCAGATATGGTAATGTGCTTTTCGTTTCCGACACGCACTGTAATGGGTAGAGCAATCAGAACAGACTGGGCCATCTGACCAATAAGAGCAGAGTGCTCTCTCGGAAAGGAGGGGTTTAGAGAGACCGAATTCTTTATTGAACCGTTTCTGACACTGTAAGAAAACAGGTGATGATGTAAAGTAAAACTATTATGAGAAATTTAAAGTGTTTTTTGACCTTGGATGCATGTAAACCTATTATAGGAGACCTCTAAAACAAAATTAGGAACTTTTAAAATAGAATAATAGGGGCACTTTAAACAAATCTCACAAACAAACTTTCAAATGGTAGTGTATTAAAGGTGCCCTAGAACTTCTTTTTAAAAGATGTAATATAAGTCTAAGGTGTCCCCTGAATGTGTCTGAAGTTTCAGCTCAAAATACCCCATAGATTTTTTTAAATTCATTTTTTTAACTGCCTATTTTGGGGCATCATTAACTATGCACCGATATATGGGTTGCGGCCCCTTTAATTCTCGTGCTCCCCCACCCCCGGAGCTCGCGCTTGCCTTGAACAGCATAAACACAGTTTACACAGCTAATATAACCCTCAAAATGGATCTTTACAAAGTGTTCGTCATGCATGCTGCATGCATACATCGGATCATGTGAGAATAGTATTTATTTGGATGCTTACATTTGATTCTGAATGAGTTTGATAGTGCTCCGTGGCTAAAGCTAACATTACACACTGTTGGAGAGATTTATAAAGAATGAAGTTGTGTTTATGCATTATATAGACTGCAAGTGTTTAAAAATGAAAATAGCGACGGCTCTTGTCTCCGTGGATACAATAATAAACGATGGTAACTTTAACCACATTAAACAGTACATTAGCAACATGCTAACGAAACATTTAGAAAGACAATTTACAAATATCACTAAAAATATCATGTTATCATGGATCATGTCAGTTATTATTGCCCCATCTGGCATTTTTTGCTATTGTTCTTGCTTGCTTACCTAGTCTGATGATTCAGCTGTGCTGCTCCAGACATTCTGCCCTTGTCTAATGCCTTAACATGAGCTGGCATATGCAAATATTGGGGGCGTAGATATTAATGATCCCGACTGTTACGTAACAGTCGGTGTTATGTTGAGATTCGCCCGTTCTTCGGAGGTCTTTTAAACAAAGGAGATTTACATAAGGAGGAGGAAACAATGGAGTTTGAAAATCAGTGTATGTCATTTCCATGTACTGAACTCTTGTTCTTCAACTATGCCAATATAAATTCATTATTTAATTCTAGGGCACCTTTAAGAGAAAAAGCATTCTTTTGATTATTACAGCCTGTAAACACAATCATGATTTGTGAAGGATCAGGGGCCTGTACCATGAAGCTGGATTAACTGGCTAGCCAGGTAAGTTTCAGATTAGTTTGCGCCAATCCTGGGTTTTAGGTACCATGAAAATAACTTGGCTTTTAGTGGTGTTCATGACCATAGTAACTTACGCTCCACGGCTAACCTGCTCCAGGGTAGGTTATGTTCTGGGTTAGAGATTTCAAACTGAAATTGGACCAATCAGATGTAAGCTAAGTGACACTGACACACTCAACACAATAAAGTCACTCCCCCAGTTTCTCTTCCTCCAAATTAAAGGTCATTATATAGTAAAAACAAATATTTAACGATGAAATTGTCTGGTTTTAATGATAATATAATTTATATGATTTGTATAATTATATGATCTATATTTTTATTAATCCATTACACACACACAAGTTTAGTGTAACAGTAGTTATTAAGCACTTATTTTAAATGAATATTAATATATATAGATCATATGTAATATAGGCCTCAATAAGGAGTAAATATACTCTTTAAAAATTACTACATGTGACCTTGTATGTTTAAGTCTCTATCACTATATATTATCAACTAACTTCACAACTTTCACTTGCACTGATAGAGAAAGATCATTTCTTTTATTTGTCCTCTTTCACAGACAAGTATTTTCCATTAGTGTAAATGCATTTAAATTCTTCATTTTCAGCGAAAGAGTTTGAATCACGCTGGCTCTCTCGCGAGAAGTGAATCACAGTTTATTTCTGTTGCAAGGCATGTGATTGGCTGTTTGCCACTGATGTCACGGATTCATGTGCACGCGCTCCACAAGCTCAGGATCAAAGCCTGAGTTGACAGAGAAAGTTGATGATCAGCATCATGGTACCAACAAAGCCGGATTGGAGTGGTTTGGTTTTGTCGACTCTAAACTAATCCTATAACCCTGAGTTTGTTCATCCACCATCATGGTACAGGCCCCATGTGTTTATCATACAGCATGTTCTCAGTGTGTTGATGAGAATACCCCATTGCCATTACATAATTTGCAAGAACGGAACATATTCCTCCCAACTTGTATGTTACAGTGAACAAAAAAAAAACACATGCACACGCATAATCAAACTAAAATTTCTGGAGTGCAAATAAAACTTTTTGAGAAAAAATTGTGTGATACTTTATTGCTGTTGCATGATAGGGGGCCGCAGATATAATGTGCATACTAAAGGAAGAGAGAAAGGTAGAGGGAGAGGATGGAGGTTGCAGATGGTTTATGTAATGTTTGGCTCATGTAAAGGCCTGTCCAGTGCCGGGATTCCAGCCTTCTTGCTCATCTTTCTAAGGGGCCTCATGTGACCGACTGGGAAACACAGCAAAGCAACAAAACATTAATAGCACTAACAGACCCTTTGCTCACAGGAAGAATCTAAAAAAAAAAAAAAAAAAATGCAATACAACCTATTTTGTTTAAATTCAGCATAAATTAAAGGATGTGTGACAAAACTACCATGATGTAAATAGTGATTTACATGATATATTAGGGTTGGCACATTTACTTTTACCCAAAACTTCAGTAGTCAAAACCATTATCAGCCAAATTTCACAATTCTAATACCACAGCAAAAATTAATATGCTACTGAACATATTCCTTTATTTAGGTTAAATATTGATATAATTACAGTAGGGCTGCACAGCGATTAATCGCAATTAATCGCTTGCAAAATAAAAGTCTGTGTTTACGTAATAAATGTGTGTGTTCTGTGTATGATAATTATGTATATATAAATACACACACATACATATGTATATTTAAGAAAAATGTTATATTTATATATAAAATATTTATATTTATATATAATATAAAATATATTTCAATATATATATTTATTTATACATGCATATATTTCTTAAATTTATACATGTATGTGTGTGTATTTATATATACATAATTATTATACACAGAACACATTTATTACGTAAACACAGACTTTTATTTTGCAAACGATTAATCGCGATTAATTGTTGTGCAGCCCTAAATTATAGCAAATTAAATAGTATTTGTCAACAAAGTCATTTGCTTTAATTAGTATCAACTTGAAACCAAAGTAACGGTACTTTTGACACCACTTTATGTCAAAATTACCCAATTTTTATATAGGAAAATTACCCAAAACATACAATCCCACTAACACGTTAGGCTTTTTTTTTTTTTTACATTGATGAAACTACATAACGCATGAGCTTAAATATAAGATTTAAAGGATTAGTTCACTTTCAAATTAAAATTTTCCTGATAATTTACTCACCCCCATGTCATCCAAGATGTCCATGTCCTTCTCTCTTCAGTCGAAAAGAAATTAAGGTTTTTGAGGAAAACATTCCAAGATTTTTCTCCATATAGTGGACTTCACTGGGGATCAACGGGTTGAAGGTCCAAATGCCAAATGTTTCAGTGCAGCTTCAAAGCGTTCTACATGATCCCAGACGAGAAATAAGGGTCTTATCTAGAGAAACCGTCACTCATTTTCTAAAAAATATTAAAATTTTATACGTTTTAACCATAAATGCTCATCTTGAACTAGCTCTCTTCTTCTTCTCTATTAGAATTCCGGCAGTGTTGACACTGCTAAGTGTATTACTGCCCTCCTCAGGTCAAAGTTTGAACTAATTGTTATATACTTGCACTAGCATATTGTATATGACTGAAGGCCATTGAAGTCCACTATATGGAGAAAAATCCGTGAATGTTTTCATCAAAAACCTTAATTTCTTTTCAACTGAAGAAAGAAAGACATGAACATCTTGGATGACATGGGGGTGAGTAAATTATCAGGAAATTTTAATTTGAAAGTGAACTAATCCTTTAAAGGCACAAAATGTAATTTTTTTCACCACAAGAGGTCGCTTATGCAAAACAAAGGCGTAGCTTGATGATGGGGTGAATGAGTATCATGGCAGTTGTCATCTTCACCTCCACAAATCCAGCCAATGGAAAGCAATCTGACATTACTTGGGCAGAAATTGTGCACATGGATGAGCTAATGTATTAAAGTTGTATTAACGCTACTGTTGTATGAAGCAGGGTGGCACCGAGAGCCTGGGACATTTTACATTGCTGTTTTTATTGTGCTTATATGCTGCAGTTGGCCGGAATTTTTTTATATGATTAAAGGTACTATTAAAGTCATGCTTATTGTCTGCATCCTTGTTCCCTGAACTTAAACTTTGTAACACTTACGTTCGATCACTTCAATTCACATTATTTTATCTCATCCTAATGAAATAGCTGCGAGTGCTGATACAGCAAAATTACTCATACTTTATCTGATGAATCAAAATTGTGGGGTAACGCAGCGCTGTTTCACTTGGTCAAAACAATCATACTAAAAATACATTTAAGTGTGTTGAAACTAAGTTATGTTAACGTTACACTGTGGCTGGGCACGTTACATACACCGTATACCCATTTTTTTCAGTAAGCTATACAGTAAATCAGTGAATTATCCTTCATTACGTTGCATTTGCATTGCACCTTTCCTGAAAAAGAAAGAAACAATAAAGCAAACAGGCTGTTTCATGATAGAAAGTCTAACTACCCAAATTCCAGACTCTTACAACTAGCATGTACATGCATGCATGCTGACGAACATGTGAACCCTTTGCAAGCATGCAGGAACGTGTTTGCCCTACTGAGCTAGAATTAAAGGACCAAGAGAAACATGAACCCCGTTCTGTTCACTCTCATCTACACGTTTCGCACACACAAACACATGTATCACACTCACATTCCTACATCCTGGTGTTAGGGAACTGTAGTACAGTTCACTCAACGGCCTCTGATGAGTCTTACTGCCAAACATCTCAAATTATGCAACACAATAAACAATGTGCAGAGCAAAACCAAGAAAGAGTCGCTGGCAGCTCACCAGAGAGACAGAGAGAGACTGAACAAAACCACAGCCAGAACCAACATTAATGTTGTAAATAATCTCATTCAACACTCAGTTAGTCAGGTTAGATAGACCTCAAATGTACTTCAGATACAGCACACAAGGGGGAAAAAACAGGATACTAAAAACTGAGGAGTCTCAATGTATCCAAAACCAAATGCTGTTGCCTCAAGGACAAACTTCCTGTGGCCACTGGCCACACAACTGTAGTAGTTGAAGAAAACTTCAAGTCCTCAATCTATCCAGGAGTTCATGCTAAAACCTATATATTTTCTGAGCATGAAAAGAACTCATGGGAATAAACACAACTGAGATCTTTTGAATATGGCAAGCAAATATAGATATTAATGTGTAGAACTCTCTAACTCTAATTCTCTAAGAATTCTCTTTTTTATATAGATTGTATTAGCCTATGTAAATTTGTTTCTATTGTTATTTCATTTGTATTTCAAAGAGTATGAAGAAGAAAACATCAGAGAAAAAAGTTGATTTAAACAAAAAATTGATAATGCCATTATATCTCCTGAGCTACAATACAAACGTCTTCCAGACTAATTCTGAATTCAGTTAAGGAGCAAGTCAAACAAAACATGTGCATCTGCACAATATTGACCTTGAACAGCCTTTTGTTTCATGTTCTTGCACTTATCAAGACTGAGAATAGCTGAAAGGATTGGTAAACTCAAGATAACTTATCACGACAGCAATGAATCAGTCGCAGTTTCAATTCAAAAGATTTTTTTAATAGCTTGGACTGATGTTTTTCCATAGTGGTATCACTACTATTATTGCTGCTAATAAATGAGTAACTTGGGCTAACAAGTGTGCAGTTTTAACATATACACTGAAGTTTTTTTTTTTTTTTTTTTTTTTTTTTATGTTTTTGAAAGAAGCCTCTTATGATCAATTAAGGCTGCATTTATTTGACCAAAAATGTTGTAAAATTATGAAATATTATTACAATTTAAAATAACTGTTTTCTAATTTAATATATATTAAAATTTAATTTAATCCTGATATGCAAAGCTGAATTTTCAGCATCATTACATCATTAAGTCTTCACACTTCAGTGTCACATGATCCTTCAGAAATCATTCTAATATGCTGATTGCTGCTCAAGAAACATTTCTGCTTATTATCAATGTTGAAAACTTTTTTTCAGGATGCTTTGATGAAGAGAAAGTTTACAAGAACAGCATTTATTTGAAATAGAAATATTTTGCAAATGTCTTTACTGTCCCTTTTGATCAATTTATTCATCAAAGTATTCATTTATTTAAAAAAAAAAAAAATTCAAATAAGACAACATCAGCTTGCAAAGCCCATCCATCTCCTAGACTCCTACAGTCCATCAGGGAATATATTTTGTTCTTATTTCTGGAAAATCACTTGGGTAAGAACAAAATAACAATTATTTACAATAATGTAAATGACGAGCTATTCTTGCACTCTATGTACAGTAGTTTATGCAAGCTATAGTGAACAAGGCTTCTCTGTGCTTCATTACATCTACTGTGGTACTTAAAGGGTTAGTTCACCCAAAAATGAAATTTCTGTCATTAAAGGTGCTCTAAGTGATGTCACGCATTTTTAGGCCGAAACATTTTTTGTCACATACAGCAAACATCAACTCACTATCCGCTAGCTGCCTGTCCCCTGAACACACTGTAAAAAAACGCGGTCTCTGTAGTCGCCACAAGCTCCGAAAACGGCAATAAAAACAAACTGGTGCAGCCTGGACCACAAAACATAACAAACATCCTCCAGCCAATAACCGACAAGAATTATTTTAAATGCGCGTTCATGACTGTTTCAGGAAGCACGGAGGGGAGGGGGAGGAGGAGGAGGAGGGAGGGTCTAGCTAGCCTCTGTTTTGTTTGACAACACTTCGAACGTCAACAGGAAGTTACTCCACCCAGGATCACTTAGAGCACCTTTAATTACAAACCCCCATGTCGTTCCAAACCCGTAAGACCTTTGTTCATCTTTGGAACACAAATTAAGATATTTTTGATCATCTTTGGAACACAAATTAAGATATTTTTGATGAAATAGGCAGCAACGTTATTGCACCTTTGAGGTCCAGAAGTAGGGGTGTAAGAAAATATTGATACACGTCAATATCACTTAACATCCGGACGCCATCCACGCTGCTGCGAGGCGTTTCGACTGAATATATATGTACTGCGCACTTTCCTCTCAATAACAAAATAAACACACAACAAAAATGACGGCAAAAAAAAGCATCTGATCATAGTGATGTGGATATGTTTGCAGTGCACCAGCTCTGTTCAGCACTTCAGTGAAGGCACATTTACTTAAATAACACTTGATACAAAAGACTCCTTTAAAGCAAGCAGCTTTACAATATCAAATATGAAAAAGTCATACAGTTATGGAATGGACTATGACTTTCTGTTGTTAAATACTTTAGAAATTAAAGACTGCTATTCTGTGAACCTTTAAAACATATACACCTAAATAATCCTGCAGTCACTTTACTATTTTCTCTTTACTTAGATTGCTAAAATAGTGATTAGTGATATAAATGCATATAATACTGTCTTGATTAAATGACTACAGTGGTTCAACCTTAATGTTATGAAGCGACAAAAATACTTTTTGTACGCAAAAACAAAAAAAATAACAAAACAAAAAAGAAAACAACAATTTCTTCTCTCCCGTCATTCTCCTACGCTGTTGACGTAGTGAACGCAGTGCAGCGCTTCGTTATTTTTGTTTTGTTTTTGTGCACAAATGTATTCTTGTCGCTTCATAACATTAAAGGGTTAGTTCACCAAAAAATGAAAATGATGTCATTAATGACTCACCCTCATGTCGTTCCAAACCCGTAAGACTTTCATTCATCTTCGGAACACAGTTTAAGATATTTTAGTTTTAGTCCGAGAGCTTTCTGTCCCTCCATTGAAAATGTATGTACGGTGTACCAGAAAGGTAATAAAAACATCATCAAAGTAGTCCATGTGACATCAGTGGGTTAGTTAGAAGTTTTTGAAGCATCGAAAATACATTTTGGTCCAAAAATAACAAAAACTACGACTTTATTCAGCATTGTATTCTCTTCCGGAATCCTTTCCATTGAATTGATTCCATTGAATTTGATTCCATTTAATTGATTCCATTGAATCCTTTCATCTGTCGGCGTTGGTAATGCACTTTTACGTCGTTGTTTTTGGCGATTAGGACATCCGCGGCATGCACACTTACACACCATTTTAAAAAATATAGCAATACCAAAATACAAACAATGTAGAATAGCTTGAATACAGCGTGCGTCTCCCTCAGACTGTAAACGAAGCTCGGGCGCAACGGATAACACGTCAGCAGCGTCTTACGTCAGCAGCGTCACTGCGGAGTCGTGAACCTGGATCGACAACAGACCCGTAAGAGAATACAATGCTGAATAAAGTCGTAGTTTTTGTTATTTTTGGACCAAAATGTATTTTCAATGCTTCAGAAACTTCTAACTAACCCACTGATGTCACATGGACTACTTGATGATGTTTTTATTACCTTTCTGGACATGGACAGTATACCGTACATACATTTTCAATGGAGGGAGAGAAAGCTCTCAGACTAAATCTAAAATATCTTAAACTGTGTTCCGAAGATGAACGGAGGTCTTACGGGTTTGGAACGACATGAGGGTGAGTCATTAATGACATCATTTTCATTTTTGGGTGAACTAACCCTTTAAGTTTGAACCACTGTAGTCATGTGGACTATTTTAACGATGTCTTATACCTTTCTGGACCTCAAAAGGTGCAATGACGTTGCTGCCCATGTGTGGTTCAGAAACCCTTGGATTTCATCAAAAATATCTTCATTTGTGTTCTGAAGATGAACGAAGGTCTTACAGGTTTGGAATGACATGAGGGTGAGTCATTAATGACAGAAATGTCATTTTTTAAATATCACTCAACCTCTCTCATCAAATTCATATGGGCTCTATAACAAACACATCCTCTCTTGCATCCCCATTATGACATAACCAAAACCCTTTCTTCATCAACCCCAAAATGGCTTCAGCAATCAGGTTATTGCTGATAGTGCCAAGCGTTAAGGTCTGCAGTAACTTTCACAGATAAACGTTGAACAGACTGATAATCAGACACAGACAGAAACAAGAGCTGTGAGTATGAGCGAATTTATGAGAATTTACGCTTGAGGCATTTTTCATTTGTTAGGCAACATCTGACCTCTGCTCTGGCACACAACACTTTCTTGCATCACAGGAGAAAGAAAAACAGCACATGAGGCACTTAATAAAAAACACAGAGGAAATCGCTGTTATAACCGGCTTTATGAAGATTAAACTCAGAGATGAAATGCCTCGGATTCTCGGTTACAAATGCTTTATCTTTAATAAATATCAATAACCTGACAACTCACATGCATCAGGTGAACTTGATGATGACTATTCACTTTTCAATGCAGCAACATATCAATCCATCACCAATTCCTAACAATCAATAAACACTGAGAGCAATCCATTGAGCTGTGTTGTTCTTGTACTTCTTTTATGAAAGTTTCTGATATACGCTCCTATTAATACACTGGGGTTAGTTGTCACATCTAGTGAATATCTAGAGTAAGTGAAATACTCTAGTGAAAGAAATTTAGCATACTTCTTAAAATCAATTCAATAGCAGGGTACATTTTAAGGAGTAAGTTAATTACTAAGAAGTTAAATAGCCTATTTTATGCTTTTTTGCACAATTTAAGCAGTCAAACATTTATGAAAAAACAAAAGATTTCATGAAACATCAAACATTGAAAATGTAACAAATAAAAACATGAAACCACTGTTTTTAACAAAAGAGTTGTAATTAATAAATTAAATTGTATAAAATTACAACCTATGAAAATGACACATGACCCAATAAAAATGTGATAACGTGCCACGGTGTGATATTGATATGGATGGATTTCAAATAGTTTGAAGCTTTGAGTCAAAGAACTGGATAAAAAATAAATAAATAAATCTGTGATTCTTTTACGGCATGAAGTAATTCATTTCTCTACTGCAATATATTTTGTATGTTTTGATAAAAATAAAAATTTTACAAGATATAAAATAAGTTTCTGATGTCCCTAGAGTGTGTATGTGAAGTTTTAGCTTAAAATACCCCACAGATAATTTTTTATAGCATGTTAAAATTGCCACTTTTTGGGGTTGAGCAAAAACACGCCATTTCAGTGTGTGCCCTTTAAATGCAAATGAGCAGCTGCGCTCGGCCTAAGAGGGCAGAGCTTCAAGAGCCGATTCTCCGGTGTCAGGATTCAGTCAGGACGCACTATAATGTCAGAAACTGCAAATGCGGCATGGAGCTAGAACAGGTATAGTTTAGTTCAATTATGGTTATAACTTATATTGTCTTCTTGTTTTTATCCACTATATTAGTACACGCCTGTTGTACACGCCCCATTCGACTTTACCGTTGAGTTTTATGACGTTTATTGTACTTCACACAAAAGATGAAGCATCCGTTTTCACTCTAGAAAATCACTGTAAGAGCTTGATAACAAGCTCTCTTTAACAATCTTTTAACAAACTTTGTTAAAAGATATCTATCTTCTAACTTTTGTATAAGCCCAAAAATTGTTTTTTTTTTGTTTGTTTTTTTGGTGTTTCTCTGAATTTAGACCCTTCTAATTTTAATTTTGTACTTAATTTATTACTCTTTCTTGCCAAAATTTATATTCACAAATGTAAACTCTCAAAGAAAACTTTTTTATTTTTAAGAAAGATTTTGATTTATACTTAAACTGTTTAGCTAGTTTATTTAAGCTAGTTTAATATGCTTTTTTGTTTGTTGTTATGCTGTAACCCTCATAATTGATTCGTTTAGTGTTGTTAAATATTGTTTATTACTGTTTGTTATGTCTTTGTTATTATTGCATAATAAAAAAAAAACGTTAAAATCCCAATGGGAAAAATGAAAAATAAATAAATAAATAAATTCAGGAACCAGCGCCGCTGAAAAAGAGGGCGGGCACTGTTGCGCTCCATATAACCGCTCGGACTGATTCAGTCCGATTCGTGAGCGAATCGTTCAGACCGGTTTGTTCGTGAACCGACTCGGAAAAACGATTCGTTCACGAATCGAACATCCCTCGTGCAGAATCCGTAAGGTAAAACATTTAACAGATCTTTTAGGGGTAGTCATGGTAACGGCGATCAGTTATTATAGGTAAAAGTTGGACATGCGCACTGCGGCCTGGTTAATAAAGCTGATCGTCAAGGAGACAAATGAAAACACAAAGCAGCAACTTCTACATTCAGAAACGAACTCATCAAGAGACAATAAAGTGAAATAACAGCCACAAAACATTTCACCATTCTACTGATATATGCCCATCAAACAACGAAAAGGACCATGTGGATGATACTGTCAAAACTTTTCACACAATCGACTGTAAATGAAAGAGGATTAACCTGTGCTGACGTCTAAAAAAGCGTCCAAAGTTGACAAAACAACGTTTCAAGCATCTATGAATCACCTCGACTTCATCTGTCTGAACGCAAGAGTGTTTCTCAATCGCAACAAAAGAGTCCAGAAAAATCAACAACTTCAGTTTGTCTTCAGAAACTCTTCCATCTTTCGCTTTAAACTGACAAATTACCTGTTTTCGGGATCCTGACAATCGTTTCTCCGAAGTCACATCCGAAATCAGCACGCCATTACAGATGTCGAGGCATTGTGTTCAAGAGTTTATGTTCTTCAACACTGTTACAATGCATCGGAAGATCTGCTGCACAGGGGAAGAAAAAAAAACGGTTCAATGTGATTTTTACATCACATCCCTCTTCCGGCCACTTGAAGAAGGAGAGCAATGAATGTAACACTGAACAACTGAACGAATACACTTAAAAGAGATATTTTATATTATATTATATTATATTATATTATATTATATTATATTATATTATATTATAACTAAAATATGCTGTACAACACTGGCTTCCACACAGGCAAGTTTTCCCAAGGGTTATATCCCACTAACTCTTTTTAAGTCCAAATTAGGGTTATTATTGGTAAGTAAAACTAAAACTATTAAAACTTTTTTTTTTGTTAATTAACACTAAAACTTCAAGTAAACTAACATTTTAAATATTAATTTTAAATATAAAAATAAAAGATTAGGCTAATATTAAGTAATGAAGTAAACCTAAATAGTAATATAAAAACAAAACTAATAAAAATGGAAGAAGCACACGGCAAAAATACAAAAAATTAAACTAAAAATATAAAAATGAATGCAAATTCAACATTAAAGCTGCAGTCTGTAACTTTTTTTGGTTGAAAATAATCCAAAATCAATTTTTGAGCAATATATAACCAGCCAGTGTTCAAAACTTTCTCCTTAACTTAAGGTAAGCTTGTAATAATGTTTTACAATAAAATCGGTTCTGTGGGAAATTCAAACACGCCACCGTTCGTCTTTGCAGCTCGTCTGTAAACAGAAAAATATAGTTCCTGCTGGCTATATGTGAGGACGCTGCTGGTAGCGAATCATTCACAGCCTTTTCTCACAGCAGCTGGAATAATTAAATGTATCATTTTGATGGCAGATTGTAATCCAGAAAGGTCCAAATGACAATCATCAGTGACAACTGGAGATTCACCCGTAGTCAAAAGCAAAAGACTTCAGACTGTGAAGTGGCTACAGAAATTGAAATCTACATGTAACGCTAATACACACTAAATACATGTAGTCATGCAATGCCTAATGACTAACATTAACAATTTGAGAACAAAGTATAACAATAATAATAATTTGCACAGTTTGACGTGATCTGAGCTAAGCGATCGTTAGATTTAATCACCATTGGCAGCGCAAAATATTGTAATGCTTTTTTCTCAGTTGGTCAGAACAAAAGTGCCAGACATTTTAATTACTTGTTCAGATGACATTTTCACATTATTCTGAAGGTCAGTATCCACACCGGTGCGATGACTGACAGCAAACATTAGATTCATCTGCGCTGAGGAGCCGTGCCGATGCACAACCCACATAAAGATGATAATTCCGCAAATAACTGCAACTGCAGGTTTCAAACAGAGATGGCGACAATGCATCTGCAGACTGCAGTTTTAAAGGGTTAGTTCACCCAAAAATGAAAATAATGTCATTTATTACTCACCCTCATGTTGTTCTACACCCATAAGACCTTCGTTCATCTTCGGAATACAAATTAAGATATTTTTGATGAAATCCGATGGCTCAGTGAGGCCTCTATTGAGAGCAAAGCCATTCAAACTCTCAAGATCCATAAAGGTACTAAAAACATATTTGAAACAGTTCACGTGAGTTCAGTGGTTCTATCTTAATATTATAAGGCGACGAGAATACTTTTTGTGCTCCAAAAAATTCAACAATATCTAGTGATGGGGCGATTTCAAAACACTGCTTCAGAGCTTTATGAATTGAATCAGTGATAGGAGATCCGAATCACTGATTCGATACAAAAGATTCATAAAGCCTCATGAAGCAGTGTTTTGAAATTGGCCCATATAGATATTGTTGAAAACTTTTTTTTTCTTTTTTTTTTGGCACACAAAAAGTATTCTTGTCACTTTATAGTATTAAGATGTTTTTAGTACCTTTATGGATCTTGAGATGGTTTTGCTCTCAATAGAGGCCTCACGGAGCCATCGGATTTCATCAAAAATATCTTAATTTGTGTTCAGAAGATGAACGAAGGTCTTACGAGTGTGGAACAACATGAGGGTGAGTAATAAATGACATTATTTTCATTTTTTGGGTGAACTAACCCTTTAATATAAATTATAATAGCATTTAAATAATTTAGACCTTCGTTCATCTTCGGAATACAAATTAAGATATTTTTGATGAAATCCGATGGCTCAGTGAGGCCTCTATTGAGAGCAAAGCCATTCAAACTCTCAAGATCCATAAAGGTACTAAAAACATATTTGAAACAGTTCACGTGAGTTCAGTGGTTCTATCTTAATATTATAAGGCGACGAGAATACTTTTTGTGCTCCAAAAAATTCAACAATATCTAGTGATGGGGCGATTTCAAAACACTGCTTCAGAGCTTTATGAATTGAATCAGTGATAGGAGATCCGAATCACTGATTCGATACAAAAGATTCATAAAGCCTCATGAAGCAGTGTTTTGAAATTGGCCCATATAGATATTGTTGAAAACTTTTTTTTTCTTTTTTTTTTGGCACACAAAAAGTATTCTTGTCACTTTATAGTATTAAGATGTTTTTAGTACCTTTATGGATCTTGAGATGGTTTTGCTCTCAATAGAGGCCTCACGGAGCCATCGGATTTCATCAAAAATATCTTAATTTGTGTTCAGAAGATGAACGAAGGTCTTACGAGTGTGGAACAACATGAGGGTGAGTAATAAATGACATTATTTTCATTTTTTGGGTGAACTAACCCTTTAATATAAATTATAATAGCATTTAAATAATACTTAAATATGAATAAAAATAATGAGATTTATTTATAAAGCTCCTTTCCCAAGCTAGCCAAGTCGCTACAGGGAGAAAATGAAGTAAACATGGCATCAACAAGATAAAGACATCTACAAGCATATATACATACATACATATATACAGTATACACACAGTAACTAAACACAGTAAAACACTAGATGGAGGTGGGTGGGTGTGTTTAGACTTCTTGACTTGAGAAATGACTCTGGCAGCAGAATTTTGAACATTATAATCTAGCAATTTTTTTAGTGGGCAGTCCAATAAGAAGCGAGTTATGTGAGACTATCAGAGCCTTTGGGGCTAAAATGCAGTCTTGGAAATAGAGTTTATATGAGATTGAAATGTAAGTAAAGAGTTTGAGATGGAATTAATAGAGCCCCATCAATCGAAAAACTCAGTTCAGACTTTTTTAAAGGGGATGTTGGACCAAATACAATAACCTCGGTTTTATCATTATTAAATTTCAGAAAGTTGCAATGCCACAAAATGTTAATGTCCGCAATTTAAAGTCTGCATTTAATGAGTCAAAAGGAAGAGCAGAAATGGAGCAAGCAGATATGTAAATCTGCAGGTCATCAGCGATGGCAAAAACATGACATTTGATAATATGATCAAGATGTAACAAATAACTACTGAAAAGAAAAGGTCCAAGAACAGAGCCTTGAGGAACACCTTGAGAGAGAGAACAATGGAAGATTTGAAGTTATGGACAGCGGTGAAGAATTGTCTGTCAGTGTGATAGGATGTAAACCAAGGCAAGAAAGAGCACTAACAGTGATTCCTATAGCTGAAAGACGAGAGATAAGTACATGATGGGATACAGTGTTAAAAGCGGCTGTAAATCAAGTATGATGAGAAAGACAGCCAGAATCAGCAGA
The DNA here is from genome assembly GCF_018812025.1 of Megalobrama amblycephala. Taxonomy (NCBI): domain Eukaryota; kingdom Metazoa; phylum Chordata; class Actinopteri; order Cypriniformes; family Xenocyprididae; genus Megalobrama; species Megalobrama amblycephala. The sequence goes on from NC_063047.1 coordinate 29,524,036, forward strand.
TAGGAGAAGGTCATTGGTCATTTTTTAGCAGTGCAGTTTCAGTGATATGGTCTGATCAAAAACCCGATTGATAGGGATCAAGAAGATTGTTAACAGAAAGATGAGATTGTAGCTGAGAGGCAACAACTTTTTCAAGCAGGTTAGAAATGAAAGGTAGATTGGATATAGGTCTGAAATTATTAATAGCAGAAGAAACTAGTACTGATTTCTTCAAAATAGGAGTAAAAGCAGCCATATTTAATGATAGAGAGACAGACCCAGAGTAAATAGAGCAGCTGATCGGGTTTAAGAAGTGAGGTAGGTTCTGGATCTGACTGACAAGTGCACTCTAAAAAATAATTCAGGGGTCCTGTTACCACACCTTATATAAATGCAAGTTAAAAATTTAAGTTGCAAACATTATTTTGTAGATCTCTGTTGACATAATAATGTTGATCATGAAGGTAAATACTCTATAAGCAATGACTGTGCTGATGCCAGTGACAAGTATCTTACTTGTTCCTTAAATATACATATTAAATAATGTAATTACGTGCGATGATAGCTGTGGATTTAAACTGAAATAGATAAGATTAATTGGTTCCAGCTACAACTCTGGTAGTTGTAGCGACTTGATTTTTTGAGTAATCAACTAAAAAATTTGTGTTTATTCTACAAATGATTAAGTTCCTCTAACTCATTGTAGCTTGTTGTTGAAAGTTGTCATAACTCAAAAAAATTGATGCATTTTTTTTTTTTTTTTTTGAGCCAACACATTATTTTTTAGAGCATAGATGAGCTAGTTGTGCAATTAAAGTGCTAGTGAGAGTAAAGATAGACAAAACATGCTTTATGGGTTGAGAAAGAAAGTTCTGATGAAATTGATGAAAATGTTTCATAAATATTTTACTTTACTCTGAGTATTAGATATGAGGGCCTATCTTTTTATTCTATTTTATATTTTATTATTTATTTTATTATTATTTAATTTATTTATGTCTGCAATAGGCTACTTAAAGATCCTTTATTTCAGGCAGATACCGTAGTTGCTCATTTGGTCCATCAGGGGACAGCACAGACTCATTTTTCGACCTCTCTGACAGCTGCGGTGCCTCAGCTCTTTCGGCAAATTCCTGAAAAGTTGTCTTCATTATTTGCATTTAAGGAGAGATACAGCATGGCTTACTGGCATTCTGGGGAAATATGAGTTCTTGGGACGTGCCAATGTCAACAATGTCAACAAAATGTTTCATTATTAAAACGGTTTTCCATTCTGTAATGCGTATTTTGTACTTTTATTAAAAGTAAATATATTAAAATACTTCAATATATACTTTAATAAATCTTTCATTATTAAAACTGTTTCATTATTGTTTCATTATTCAGAACATTTCATTATTGAGTTTCATTATTAAGTGTTTTTCATTATTATGTTTTTTATTATTAAAATGGTTTTCCATTCTGTAATGCGGTATTTTGTACTTTAATATATTAAAAGTAAATATATTAAAGTACTTCAATATATATAGGCTTCTTCAATATATATATATATATATATATATATATATATATATATATATATTAAAGTTAGTTCAATTAATTTCCACATAACCATAATTTTAACCATAATGGTTAAATCAGACAGCAGTACAAACTTATTGTACATATACAAGTTTTAAAAAAAAAACATATGGAATATATGTTTCATATATATATATACATAGTCAGCTAATCATTATGGCAAAAAAGCCATATTTTATATTATATTATATATATAATGGGGAAACTAAATACAAATTTCCAGACATTCATTGAGTTGTAATGTTTTCACAGCCAGCAAAATCTATCACACTTATAAAACATCACAACTGACAGGAAGTGCTTTGTCATTGTGGCATATTGACCTCTTCATCCTCAAAGTAACCGGTCATGAGTGGCTTGGCTGGATGACCATTACTGTGACACGTGAAAGTGATGAAGTATTTGGGAAAGGCCTCCATTAAACAACACTTGAGTGATGTAACATTTTCCTCTCCTCTGCTGGCCGGAGAGTGAGAGGCAGAGGAAATGAACCCTTGGGCAGAGCTGAGAAGCCATGTGATTAACACAGGAAATACGGAGGGAGTGATCTTGGAGAGAAAGTTTGGAAAACACATTAAGGGTTGAGCAGGGATTGTTCACTTTTCTGTAATATTTAAATTGATTCACAAAAGATTTGTGAGTTTTCAATTTGCATTTGGACAGATACTTTTTTAAAGTAAATGTTTGAATTGACACAAATCCTAAAAACGTTAACTATAAAGATAACAATAACTAGCTATATTAGCATCCACACCAGCGGACGATTTCTGTTTATTAAATGCGTGCTGCAGTTTTGTCATCTGCTGCTTTAAATGCTCAATAATGGATTCTGATTGGCTGACACTTTGTTTTTACCGTTCATCAACTGGAAATGGGAAAAATCGTTCTGAAAGTTACTCTGATTTCATTTCTCTGTGCAGTTATAGCTTTATCGTTATTGTTATTGTTATAGTTATAGTTATAGTTATTGCTCTTGGTGTGAACAGGACTTTATTGCACAGGAAAATAACCCACTTGTGGGGCATGGCTAAACAGTTATCAACAGTTATAGAACCCAAAACTATTCATGACAAAATGAATAATAATACAATTATTCAGCAAATATGATTTTGTTTGTTTGTTCAGTTGGTTTTTGTTTACAAAAATTAAACTTAAAGAGTTGGTTCACCCAAAAATTTAATTTATGTCATTTATTACTCACCCTCATGTCGTTCCACACCTGTAAGACCTTCGTTCATCTTCAGAACACAAATTAAGATATTTTTCATAAAATCCGATGGCTCAGCGAGGCCTGCATTGCCAGCAAGATAATTAACACTTTTCAATGCCCAGAAAGCTACTAAAGACATTAAAACAGTTCATGTGACTACAGTGGTTCAACTTTAATATTATAAAGTGACGAGAATACTTTCTGTGCACCAAAAATAACAAAATGACGACTTTATTCAACAATATCTAGTGATGGGAGAACTGCTGTAGTCACATGAACTGTTTTAAATATGTTTTTAGTAGCTTTCTGGGCATTGAAAAAGGGAGTGTTATTGCTGGCGATGCAGGCCTCACTGAGCCATCAGATTTTATCAAAAATATCTTAATTTGTGTTCCGAAGATGAACGAAGGTCTTACGGGTGTGGAACGACATGAGGGCGAGTAATTAATGACAGAAATTTCATTTTTGGGTGAACTAACCCTTTAAAAAGTTGTATTTTGGTTTCTTAATCTAGCTAAATTAATGAAATGGAATTGTTTTTCTTGTTTATTAATGACATTTAAATACACAGTACACTCATTTCAATGCAATCTTATAGGAGTCAAACATTCCATGATAATCACAATTCAATAACTTTCTTCAGAAACTGTTTCTCCAACCACACTGATACAAAAGATGGGTGGAGATGCACATGAGATTTCCCTGCAGATATGCTATAAGCAACAAAGATTCTCCTTTCTGCAGTTCAGTTTACACCATTTACTGATAAACTCCCTTCTGTTATTCATTGTTCTGAAGAAACGAATAAAACAAGATTGCTATCATTCTATATTTAGCCTGAAATTTTGGGTCTGCCGCCAGATATCTGCCACCAGACAGTAATCTAGTTCCTGGAGTGTGATCGTTACTCTCTTCTAGGTAGAAGATTGTGTTTTTTTAAGACCAAGATTAGATATAATACAGTAGATGTGATGATTATAAAACGTGCATAAATGTGCAACAAGCTCAAGGTAAAACTAGTTTTCACTAAAAAGAATAATAAAAAAAACATTTACAGGCTTCTCTTAGATGATCTGTTTCCACTGGTTTGCTCATAACAGAAGGTTTAATATTTAAACGAAAAGGACTCATTCTGAAATGTGAAAAGAACTGCTGATTATTTATGGATTGATGATAGTTTTAATTGTCTGGATCTTTAAGTGTATACAAAAATACAAATGCAATTTATACAGACAATGACTTGAATAAACGTTCTATGATAAACATTATGTTTAATAGTACATTAAAATGCATATTTTGAATTATGATATGAGGCCTACAGTTAAGATTGACAAGTTGGTGTAAAGAGAATAATAATAATTGGTAACACTTTAGTATAGGGAACATGTATTGACTATGATTTCTCCCTCAATAAACTCCTAATTTACTGCTTATTAATAGTTAGTAAGGTAGTTTAGGTATTGGGTAGGATTAAGAATGAATAAGGCATTAATATGTGCTTAATAATTACTTATAAAAAGCCAAAAGCCACACTGTAAAAAATGACCGTGATTTTAACAGTAAAAGACTGTAAAAAATGCTGCAGTGAAAAACTGTCAATTGGTTTACAGAAAGTTTCCATACTATATACGGTGAATAACTGTAATAGATCTAACCATACATTTAATATAATTTTACGGTAACATACCGTTAAATTCACAGTTTTTGGAAGTGAAAAATAACAATTCATTGTAAAATTTACAGTAAAAAACCATAAATTGACATTCCCACAATTCGCTGCGTGACACTTCACATTTGATATATTTTTGTTGAAATAACTCTGTTTCTTCTTAGTTTTTCTCATTTTTTCTAATCAGTTATGTACATATGTATGTAGGGTTTTATGTTACATCTAATGTTGTTAAATTAATGTTTATTACATTTTTAAAATTTCATGCATGTTACCATGATGGTGTTTAGTGTGTGTGTGAATGACACTGTGTGCTCCTTCTATATATTAGTGTTGTCCTCCTCAGCTTGTGGAAAAGCTGCTTGTGATGAACTTTGATTCATCATGTGACTCTTATCACCACTGTGTTTGGTGACTGTCAGTGTATTATAAAGGTACAAAACAGATATTAGTACTTCATTAGGTTGGTAAATTAGCATTATATCAGTTAATGAAATTCGTTATTTTTCCGTAAATTTAACCGATTTTTTTTACGTTGCTACTGTATTTTTTACGGTAAAGTTCTGGCAACCACAGCTGCCGTTTTTTTACCGTAAATTTTACTGGGATTTTTTTTACAGTGCAATATTCTAGTAATATGCATGCTAATAAGCAACAAGTTAAAAGACTATAAATGGTCAAAGTCAATGTGATGATGTCAATGTGGTGATACAATGTCATGTAATGTATCATACAGGAAATTACATCACAATCCAATACAGCTGTAAGAATCTTTACAACTCAGACACACACACACATATATATATATATATATATATATATATAATAATAATAATAATAATATATATATATATATATATATATATATATATATAATTATTATTATTTTTATTATGGTTCCATTATGACAGAGATCTGATATGTCTTGGTTCAGTGTTTTGTGTCCCATGGCAACAATCCTGACGGGCCCACGAGCATCTGTTATCAGATATACAGTATGTAATCTATGACAGTGTTATGGGTGTATGATGTAAGGAGGTTTCCTCTTTGCCACCCACTCCTAGATGCCATTCCCTCTTTCTAGATCGGTCTCTCCTACCCAGAAACAACGATTCCTATGGGTTCAGACATGCCCAGGAAGACACATTCACCCTCATTTAATCCCTGCTGGTTCGTGCCTGCACATGGAAACATCCCGACAGGATATACATCTGCCAAACCAGTTTATTCCTGCTCTGGCTCCAGCTGATGAAGTAAATTGTCTGGATATATATGCTATGAGTGTACTGTAGAGCAATGCCAGAGTCATGGGTGGGGTGGGGGGCTTTTGAAGCTCAAAAAAGTGCAACCATCCATCATATCAGTAATCCACACAGCTCCAGGGGGTTAATAAAGGCCTTCTGAAGCAAAACGATGCTTTTGTGTAAGAAAAATATCCCTATTTAAAACTTTAAACTAAAATAACTAGCTTCCTGCAGATGGCCGTAAGCACATCGACTTACGCAAAGAGTAACCACTTACGCGATGTAGGTGTCAAGTTTCCGCCCACTGCTGCTTCCTTCCACTCCCCACCAGAGGTCTCCGTTTCAACATTAAGACTTTTTCATTGAACACACACAGTCACTTCACTCTGGACTACATTTCCCACAATCCCTCAGCTAGGCACTGATCACACTCACACCTGTTTCCCATCAGGTATTTATAAGCTGCACTATTTCACGCACTGTGGATTGTTTAGCCTTTGTTTTACCTTGTTTCTGTGTATCCTTGTCTTTGTCTAGCCTTGCCTGTGTTTTTGACCCTGGACTGTTTTCCTTGTTTGATGATCGTTTGCTGCCTGCCTTGACCATATCCTGTGTTTGGATTACTCTTTTGCCTTGACTTCCTGTATCTGTTTGCTGGTGTTTGACCCTTTGCCTGTACGACTACAGTGCCCTCCACAATTATTGGCACCCTTAGTAATTATGAGCAACAGCAGCTGTGAAAATAAATCTGCATTGTTTATCCTTTTGATCTTTCATTCAAAAAATTCACAAAATTATAACCTTTCATTTAAGGAAAATAATTGAAAGTGGGGGGAAACTCACATTATGAAATAAATGTTTTTCTCCAAAACATGTTGGCCACAATTATTGGCACCCTTTTATTCAAAACTTTGTGCAACCTCCTTTTGCCAAGATAACAGCTCTGAGTCTTCACCAATAATGCCTGATGAGTTTGGAGAACACCTGACAAGAGATCAGAGACCATTCCTTCATGCAGAGTCTCTCCAGATCCTTCAGATTCCAGCTCCATGCTGGTGCTTCTTCTCTTCAGTTCACTCCACTCATTTTCTTTAGGGTTCAGGTCAGAGGACTGAGATGGCCATGGCAGAAGCTTCATTATGTGCTCAGTGAGTTTTGGATCATTGTCCTGATGGAAGATCCAACCACAGCCCATTATTGGATTTCTAGCAGAAGCGGTCAGGTTTTGATTTTTTATCTGTTGGTATTTGATAGAATCCATGATACCATGTATATGAACAAAAACAGGCCCACAACATTAAAGATCCAGCAGTATATTTAACCGTGGACATGGGGTACTTTTTATCCATGTGTGCACCAAACCCATCTGGTGGGTTTGCTGCCAAAAAGCTCTTTTTTTAGTTTCATCTGACCATAGAAGCCGGTCCAGTTTGAAGTTCCAGTCGTGTCTGACAACTGAATATGCTGGAGATTGTTTCTGGATGAGAGCAGAGGATTTTTCTTCCCTCCCGAAAAACTTGTGGGGATGTAGGTGTTGTTCGATAATTTTTTTTAGGCTTTCTGAGACTCAAGACTCAACTAATCTCTGCAATTCTCCAGCTGTGATCCTTGGAGAGTCTTTGTCCACTCAAACTTTCCTCCTCACTTCACATTAGGATGATTTAGACACACGTCCTCTTTCAGGCAGATTTGTAACATCTTTAGTTGATTGAAACTTCTTAATTATTTCCCTGATGGTGGAAATGGGGATTTTCTTTTGCTGCACATCAGAACTATATTCTTTGGTTTTACTCATTGTGATGAATGATTAAGGGAATTTGGCCTTTGTGTTTCCTCATGTTTATTCTCCTGTGGAACAGGAAGTCATGGCTGGACAATTTCATGCTCCTAGTCACCCTGGTGTGCTAAAAAAAAATGTAAATATAAATGGGAATATACTTCAGAGATATTTTACTCATAAGAATTGCTAGGGGTGCCAATAATTGTGGCCAACATGTATTGGGGAAAAAAATTATTTCATAATGTGATTTCCCCCCCACTTTCAACTGTTTTCCTTCAATGAAAGGTTAGAATTTTGTGAATTTTTTGAATGAAAGATCAAAAGGCAGATTTATTTTCACATCCACCTTTGCTCATATTTACTAAGGGTGCCAGTAATTGTGGAGGGCACTGTACGCTCATTCTGTTGAGCGTAGAACACAAATGATGACTTTTAACTCCAACCGTTGCAGTCTGGCAGTCGTATAATGCATGCCAATAGGAACTCCATCTATAAGAGTAAAAAAAAAACATGTACAGACAAATCCAAATTAAACCCTGCGGCTCGTGACGACACATTGATGTCCTAAGACACGAAATGATCGGTTTGTGTGAGAAACCAAACAGCATCAGAGTGCATTCAGACCTCACACACACCGGATACTCAAGGCATTTGGACATAGTGGTGTATTAGAGGTAAAAAATGATATAAATACTGTTCGGTTTCTCGCACAAACCGATCGTTTCGTGTCTTAGGACATCAGTGTGTCGTCACGAGCCGCAGGGTTTAATTTGGATTTGTCTGTGCATGTTTTTTTTTTTTGACTTTTATAGATGGTGTTCCCATTGACATGCATTATACGACTCAAAGATGGCAACGGTTGGAGTTAAAAATCATCATTTGTGTTCTACTGAAGAAACAAAGTCGCCTACATCTTGGATGCCCTGGGGGTAAGCAGATAAACATCAAACTTTCATTTTTGATCAAATCAGATGGCTGAGTGAGGTCTCCATTTCCAGCAAGTTAATTTAGACTTTCACATGCCCAGAAAGGTACTAAAAACCTATTTAAAACATTCATGTAAATACAGTGGTTCAACACGTAACATTTAGGTCTATATTTGGCAAGTAAGACATGTTCCCGGATCAACACATTTTGTTGATCCTGGAACAACATTCCAGTCTGAAAATTTAGTCTTAACCCTTTTCCTACCCCTAAACCTAACCCTACTCATAACTTATCCCTAAAATCAGAGGGGAAAGATAGGTGAATAACACTGATATAGAAACACCTAACCCTGGTTGTAAGCCTAAACTTGACATCAACGGTAAACTTGTCCCTCAAATCTGATTGGTTGATTGGAATCTTGTTCCAGGATCAACAAAGATGTTGATCCAGGAACATGTCTTGGCAAAATGACCCTTTATACTCTACTGAAAACGTATATTATATTGCATTTCTGTCAATAGATTCTCTCAAATTTACACATTGCACTTTTAAAACCTTTTGTCATCCTAAACAACAAACGGAGCTGTGCTTAAAAAGGCGCAGCAGAGCAGCATTATTAAGAATAGCAAATAGCCTATTGGGGGACAATTTGGCCATTTCTAATTATTGAACATCCTAGCAACCACCTAGAACACCCTGGAAATTGTGGCTGTGAATTTTGCATAGATGTTTATATATTTTCGTGCTGGCTCTGCCTTATACCTCTTTTCATTTCCTTATTTTCCTGTTTAAATCTTTTTCCTGTTCTCTCTCTCTTTCTTATAACTTGACCTATTTATTTTTTGACGTTTTGCCAGTATCCTTGATATAAGATATATAGAGAACTGACAGGAAGAGAAGTGGGGGAGTGACAGGGACGAGATCGGGAAAGTTACCTGAGGAGGAACTCAAGCTCGGGTCACCTGAGACCAAATGTGCTTCATTGTTCTCTCACATTCCCACACAGATGCAAATGTAGGCCTGTCTGCTCATTTCCCTGTATATATTACAAGTCAAGTCAAGACACCTTCATTTATATAGTGCTTTTTACAGTGCAGATTGTTTCAAAGTAGCTCTAGTGATAACAGGAAAATTATGCAGACAAAGTTTGTTTCAGCTGAACAGCAGCAGCTCAACAGCAACAAAAATCATTCCTACAGTAACGTCTGTACCTTGTGTGTGGGAGAGAGAGAGACAGCGGTGAATGAAAGCATAACAGACATTCTTACACACACCTTTCACGGATGATTTCAGGCCTTTATGCTACACCTGAAACTCAGGTTGTGATTGTACATTTAGCCTCAGTGGTTTTACAACTGTACAGAAAGATGACGCAAGAAATTATGAAACGCAGTGTAACAATGAAAAGTCATGATTACATCAGTTCCTTCCTATGGGCTCCCTTGATTGATTAAAATGAAACTTATTAAATGCAATCACAGGACTCACCCCATTCTTGGTTAAGTTTGTCATGTCATAATTGGCGCTCATCCGGAATGATTTCACTCATTCAGTTCACAGCTTATTCAGACTCAACTCACAGATTCTTATCATTTCCTAAAGTTTTCTAATTCTTTACATTTCTATAGCACAGTAGTTACATTCATAAAAACTGTGTTGTATCAGTTCACACTGTTGCTCCAGTATACAGAAACCGTTCACTGAATATTTACCATTCCTTTAGCATGAAACAGTATTCTCATCCTTCTCCTTAAGCGGCCATCTTCAGACCTCAGAGCCTTAGAGTCATTTCTATAATGCCATACATCATGCATCTGAAACTACCATGAGTATGAGGGTACAAATGACAACACCAAATCATGCATTAACGGCACAATTTACATGGCAGCGACTTCAGGACAAGCAGCACAACGTCTAATAATTTCTAAGAAATAATAGTCGATCAGAATTACTCATAACCTCAAATATATTTTGTATGGAAGCCAATTTCCACCATATAAGAAAACAAATCATGCTCTGACATAATTATGAGATTATAAATCGAAATTATGACTCTATGTCACTATTTCAACTTTTTATTTTACAATTTTGACAGGTGTAATAATCATCATAATTTTGCTGGTATAATTTCAACTTTTTAGGTTCTTTTCAACTTTTCAACTTATAGTTGTGTCTTTTAATGTCATAATTTTGACTTTTATTTCAATTTCAAATCATTTAAATCAATTACTTTTATGTCATAATTATGACTTACAAGAGTGTTCTCTCACATACAGAGATGCACATGTATGTGCCCATTTTTTTTTTTAATATTCAAAACCTCTGTGTGTGGAAGAGAAAGAGAGAGAGAGTGAGTGAGTGAGTGAGAGTGGCAAATGAATGACAGAAATTCTCTCACACCTTTCACAGAATAAGTTTGTCATGAAATAATTGTCATTCATCTGGAATGATTGTTGTTACTCAACCTCCCTTTTGAACAGATTCTTATCATTTTTGTAATATTTCTAGAACAATAGTTGGTAACATTCATAAAACCTGAATTATAGTCAATCAAAATTAATCAAAATTACTCATACTTAATTATAATTTTATAGACATAAAGTCTATACAAAAAGCCTTCAAATGTTAGCGTTTTTTTAAAGAAGTCTTTTACGCTCATCAAGGCTGCATTTATTTGACCAAAAATGCAGTAAAACAGTAATACTGTGAAATATTAGTACAATTTAAAAAAACATTTTCTATTTGAATATATTTGTAACAAAATGTAATATATTGTATATTTGTTACAAAATGTAATTTATTCCTTTGATGAGTAATTAATGACAGAAATATAGCAAAAATTAAGTAACTGCAGAGTCCATCATGACAATCTGTTTTAACTTAAAAGTCTACAATGATTGTGCCACACATTTAATAATATTACTGTACTCTAATTAACAGTTTTGGGGAAAGTTACTTTTAAAAGTAATGTGGTACAATGTTTATCCCTTAGAAAGTAACTAATTGTGTTAGTTACATTTTTTGGATGTAATGCATTACATTACTTTTTGCGTTACTTTTCTCCAACTGGGCTGTGCTTACTTTATTGAATGGTAGTGATTGGAGCGATTTGACAGCTGACCGCGTCAGTTGGTTGCAGCACTATGCCTTCGTGGCCTGACTGAACTAACACTGCACTCGATTTGTGTTATTTAGCATATTTAATGAGTTTGCATTTCACTGTCACTGTTTTATTCATTTTGAGGAATACCGAATCTGTTTTTATGCAAGTGAGATGAGTGAATGCATGCTCTCATTAGTCTAGAACTACAATAACCATCATGTTCAGTCAGCGCACACAACACCTCTGAACCTTACTCCTGGTTTCTCTCAACATGGGGACAGGAGAGCTGTCAGTTGATAAATGGGAAAACAAAGTAACTTACATTACTTATTTGAAAAAATAAATCAGATATTTTTTGTAAATTGAAAAGTAACGCTTTACTTTATTAACTTAAAAAAATAATCTGATTACGTAACTTGCTTTACTTGTAATGTGTTACCCTGAACACTGCTAATTAAAAAATAATCAACCTTTTGCAAATTGTAAATTACTTTAATTGTGATGAATGAGACTTAAATGTCACAGTGGCTCAGAACTGTTGTCTTATAGCAAGAAGGTCCCTGGTTCAAGTCCCAGCTCAATCAGGAGGCCTTTCTGTTTCTTCCAGCTGCTGCACAGCAAAATCCCCAGAATTAAATCAACTCTGCTCAGATTACATATGGTCCCTCTCTATATAGTGTTAAAGTAACACTGAAGCAGAGTTAAAGTTAATGAAATAATTAAGTGATTAAGTTATGATTGAGCATTAGTGATGAACACCTGCTGTTAACAAGCAGAATCACTGAAGAGAAACACAATAACTACAAATGACTTCCAGCCACAGCCTTAGATGAAATCAACTGAAGATAAAAGACATTAAATCTCTAAAGATCTGAACAAACAACTCCACAAACAGCATATTATCTCATTAACTTCAACTCTATTTTAACTCTATGTAGAGAGGGACCATATGTTCTCTGATCACAGCTGATTTAAGTCTGGGGATTTTGCTGTGTGCAGTTTCCCCCACAATCCATGCAGCACAGATCAGTTGGGAATACGAGATTGTCCGTAGGTGTGAATGTGTCCTGGAATATACTGGCCTTCGATTCAGGGTGTTTCCCCACCTGTGCTGGTTTAACCTGTGACCCTAGGATAAAACAGTTTGAATAACGGATGGATGAATGAGATGAGATGTATTTTATAAAGAGAAAAAAACTCCTAAACTTTCATGGTAAAGAACATTATTTATTTTGCCAGAGTTTGTTTATGCACTCTAAAGTATCTCTACACTCTCTCAAGTTCACACTGCGGTCAGATCGGACAAACAAGAAATGACAATATGGCACAAAGTTGAAGCCAAACACGTGCACTTATTAATTCTCATGCTCAGTCTTCTAGAACACCTCTGGCCTCTCTACAGCCAGTGTGTGTTCTTGCGTGAGCAAACAGGTGCCTGTCGGGATAAGGACTTTTTGTGCACTCTCTCTTTGATCAAGCCCCAACAGGATGAACACACCTTGGCGATGTGAAAGGAATTCTCCTTTTTCTTCACAGTATTTTTCCTCATACAGTAGCTTAGCTCTCTGGTTTCAGGGCAGTAGGCGGGATTCATTCAGAGCATGTGGTGTCATCTGACTCACGGCTCTGGAATGCTAGCTCACAGAGGCATACAGTGAGAGAGAGAGAGTGAGAGGGCAGAGATGAAAGGACAAAACAAGGAAAACCAGGAGGTTTGCGTGCACAGGGAGAGTGTGTGTTTGGTCCGGGGGAGTTAAAATGTAAACCATATCGTGTATTTAAATTTGTGGCAGTGGAAAGTAAATGGGAGAGGAAGTGTATCGGGGAATCTCCCACAAGGTTTCCTCATGGGCTGCTGGCCACAACTTCCGACAAGTCACATATTAGTAAACAAAAATATGTCTGATGATACTTGCTGTCATAGATGTGTTTGTGAGTCCATTTACAACAATTAAAAGAATTATTGCATTCGCAGATTAAAAGAAACATGCAAGGCCCGCAGATTTTCAACATAATTTAGTCTTGAAAGCATGCAAAATATATACCCCCAGTTTCACAGATAAGGTTCAAAGCTAGTCCCAGATTAAAATGCATGTTTGAGCTGTTTTAACTGAAAGCAACGTGTACTGACATATCTTAAAATATGTCAGAGCCATTGTTTTGTCTCAAGATGCACATCCGTAATGTTTTTTTTTTTTTTCTAGTGTAAGTTTATAAAAGATACTTAAAAGTCCTAATTGAACTAAGGCCTAATCATGGCTTAATCTAAGCCCTGTCTTGTGAAACCAGGTCTTTTCTCATAATGATACTATATTAAATACACTGTAAAAATGTAGTACTTTTACTAGAAAAAAATGTAAAACTGGTAAATTGGTATATATTGTTACCTTAAAATATGGTGAAATTTTAACATATTAAAAAAGGTACAGCGCTTGTCACTGGGGCAGTACCCTATGGTACAAACATAAAAAGGTACTAATATGTACTTTTAAAGTATTAATATGTACTAATATGCACCTTTTCATTTTTGTACCGTAGGGCCCCAGTGACAAGCACTCTCTCAAGCACTATAGAGAGAGAGAGAATATAATATACTATATATCTATATATCTATATACTGTATAGAATCTAACAGTATATAGATTTATAATAAGCCATTTAAATGAAGTGATATGATGCCTGAAACAAAAGTTCTGGCAACCACAGCTGACAATTTTTTTTTTTTTTTTTACAGTGTACAACATTTAATATTAATTTTGCAGTAAAGATTGTAAAATGCTGATGGAAAAAGCAAAACAATGTTTCTTTTATTAACTGCTGACCTCTTTTGCAGGACTAATCTGGTCATTTCCTTTATTTATTTCCACTCTTATATCCATCTCCATATTAAGGTGATGCATTAGACTGACAGAACACTGTATTTTCTCTTAAAGCTTACTCATTACATAATATTTTAGAACGTGCCAATGAGGTTTTGTTAAAAACACATTCTAAAAATGTAACATTCAGTTTAAGGAGCTATTTATGAATGATCTGGTCCCTTTAAAATCACATTCAGTAACCTAATGAGGCTGGAGTTGTTCAATCATATTAAATATTCATGAAACATAATGAAACTGAAGAACAACACAAAATATTATTGTGATCATTGTAACTTTATTCATTATATGAACATCATACATTTGAATCTTTATACTGCTCATAAATGATCTTATTATTCATTACTGGTGTTAATATTACAACGATTATCTCTAGGACTTGAACAATAAACTCAAAATTCAAACATATTTTTTAAAAGAGCCATATCAGCATTAGTGTTCATGCACTTATAAGTGTAATGTACAACACGTGTCATAAATCATATATTTTTCTATATCTCTTGTTTGAGTATTGTACTCTTAGAGGTGGCACAGAGAAACAACTGCATTTTGAAGCAAGTTTACGAACTAATGATATTACGAGAAGACAATGAAAAAAGTAAATAAGAATTGAAGATGCAAATGTCAATTTATTTTCACAAGGCAATAGGAAATAAATAAATCAATAACAATAAATAAATAACATTAAATAAATAGCTACAACAAATAGTTCTTCATATATAACATGATAAAATAAAATGATCAATGTGAGATTCAAGTATTTCTGCAGGCGCAGCGTTCAGTAACACAAATGGTCATTGTGACACTCTCATTAGTTTAGACATATAATAGGTCTACTTGTGAGGCTACTGTGTAAATCTATACACTTCAAGTGAAACATTTTCAAGTAAATCTAAATGAGCCATTCAAGTTTCATTCCATTATAAGTTTGTTCATCATTCAAGTCCATCAAATGTCTCCTCAGATTGTGTTTTTCATCACTTCGCCCAGCTGGAGCAGATGAGTTCTCCAGGCACCGCTAGGAACCACAGGAGCCTTTTTTTCTTCTCCGAGAAGGTTCAAAGTCTTTAACTCGTCTTGGTTAGTCCACAAACTTGATTCAGAGTTCATTCAGTTCTCTGTGCCGAGTCTATGATATACAGGGTAGAGAAGGGCCACCACGTATCCGTTCCTCCGGCTCTGCTGGTAGAGAGTAGTGAAGTCCTCCTCCAGGCTTGAGCTCGGGCATGTAGTGTTCAGGAACCAAGAGTTCTCCTTCTTCTCCTCCTCGCTGCTAGACTGGCCGAAGACCTCAGGACAATTGCCCATCATCTGTCTGGCTTGCTCCTCAGCAGACTGGAAAGGGAGAACATTGTACGCTGTGGCATCGGTGAAGCTTGGTCCTTCACTCTGCGTCGTCTCAACGGATCCCTCCTCCGTGTAGATCTGCAGGAAAACCACCAGGCACAGTGCGATCAGCCAGCGTTTGGCTGGGCTCTTCTCGGCCGGTGGCAGATATTTGCGCACTTTGGAGGGATACATGACACGGGTGTTTCTCTTGCGCGGGCGCAGCGGAGCTCCGCGGTGAGGGAATGACTGCGGCTCCGGGATCCGCTCGAAAGTGAAGATCTCCGGCTCGGTGTTGCGCTGCATCGTCGCCGGTCTGAAATCGAACTGCGACTGCGGCTGGAAGAAAGCGTTTGTCGGTAATGAGAGGACCAGGCTGTCTGATCTGGTGTACATTGTTAGTTCAGGTCAGTTCCAGTAGCTTTACTTGCTCTGTGTCTCTGGTTCTCAAAAGTGACTTCTCTAACTTCAGCGTGAGGTTTATATATTTTGCTTTTAAGAGACGCCCATAGAAATGGCCACACCCTTCACTCGAGACGGAAAATACATGCTTTTAACCAAAAATTCCCAGGTTTTAGCTTAAGATATGAGCTCAGCATATGACAACAGCTTCTCAGGGGAACCAAGTATGCTTGACTTCAGATTACTTCAGTAAAAAATTATAGTTCAGTAAAACAAAACAAAACAAAACAAACAAAAAAACAAAACAAAAAAAAAACAAGATAGCTGCACTTTTCAAATTATATTTTAATAAAATAAATAAATAAAACTTTAAAATAAAAACTTTGTTCCTCAAAGTAATTTGATGTATTTATTTAAAACCCTTATTCTTTAAATGTGTGAATTATACAGTGAGTGTAGACTTTTAATACGTTCTATTTATTTATTTGTTTGTTTATAAGCATCTGTTAAATATGTAATGTATAGGTAGGCTACATTTCATGCAATCTTTTGACAATCGTCTGTAGTGAAAACTGTCATTTAACACCATACTTAAGACAATATACTAGCTACTTAGTTTTTTAAAAATTATTCTATAGGCTATATGTGTGGTATCTAAATCTAAGTGATTCAAAAATAATGACAGTTTTGTAATGTTTTTTTTTTCGACTTAGGCCTAAGCGGGAAAAAATAGCGGGAACATTAAGCGGGACAAGTTACCTCATCAGGCGAACACTTTTTGAGTGAAAATTCCGATCGCACTTCTAATCGAATCTTTATAGTAACTGAGACATTTAAAAACCCAGTTGAAATCTATAGCTTATCTGCATGAATACATTAATATAAACCAATAAGTTGGTTCATTTCAGGGGAAGGAAGCCATTTCTCGTCAAATGACAACATTGGCTGCATCCGAAATAGTTCTTCTCTGCTATATAAAAGGTGAAAAACAGTATGTGACAAAAGTAGGCTAGAATGCCCAAATTCACAGAACTCATAAAAGAGCAGGTAAAAAGTACCTGGCTACTACTGAGGGTACATTGGATGGACACATTGGCTGCGTCTGAAATCACATACTTTGTTGAGTAGGCACTTATTTTGAGTAAGTAATTACTTCACAACCGCTAAAGAAGTAGCCTATGTTCTATATGTGTGTAGTATGAATGCAATCCAAATGCTGTCATTATCAATTATACATACCAGTGTCAGTTGTGTCGCTTCACTGCCATTCACAAATCCTGTGTGGCCTGATGGGATAGTAAAGTAACAATATGCACACTTCAGAATCTGGCCAGAAGTAGTTGGTCATCCAGGGACTTTTTGTTTACTGTTTTGTGAGTACTGTGAATTCGGAGTACAAATATTTTGTCACATACTTTTTTCGCCTATAGCTTACTATGCTATTTCGGATGCAGACTTTACTTTACTATCCCATGAGGCCACGGGAGAGGACTTGTGAAGGGCAGTGAAGCCACACAACTGAGGCTGATAGGTCACATGACAGTGACAACATAGCGAATGGGAGATCCAGATTACATTCACATATATAGAAAATACTTAAGCGGTTGCAAAGTAATTACTTATTCAAAATAAGTACCAGAAGCTAGCTAAATAAATAAATAATATTTTTTTTTTAGAACAAGACTTTTTCTAGTTTCTAGTTAAGCTTATTTCAGCCTTTCCTCTTCTTTCATTTTTTTGTCTGTACAGTTACAACACCTTGACTTTTAGGCTCCATAAAGAACATCAAAATGAGTTTTAATTTGAAAACATGTTAATCATAGAAGAGGTGTATTAAATTAATTTGTACAAATTGCATTTTTTGAATGACTAAACAGAATCACATCATTCAGCCACATACGCACACAGTTTAATACGAACAGTTGTGATGTCAAAATATTCATATTTCAATCGATCCATCTATTTAATTTGGCATTATTGTATTTAATTCAACATAAATTAAATGCAATTTTATTTAATCATTCAGTTCACCTGATTAATTAGTCTTTTAACAGATGATGATTGAAATAATTTCTTGTAATAACCTCTCATTCAGTATAATTAATATAAAAGCAGCATGTCCAACAGCATATTAGTGCATTTTTGAAACGTCAACATAGTCTGAAAAACACAGAAAGAAAGAAAGAAACAACTCACACAGTACTAATAAGGTTTATCTAGAGAGCGGCTCTTCAAATTAATAAATGAGTTGTTTCTTGTACAGCATGTACACTGTAATTTTTTTTTTTTTAAATTGTTTTACAAGAAAATACAAATTCAATCTTTGTACTACAAAACTTCACATTTAATGAGATAGTTCACCCATAAATATAAATTCTGTCATCATTTATTCACCCTCAAGTTATTCCAAACCTGTATGAATTTCTTTCTTCTGTTGAACACAAAAGAAGATATTTTGAAGAATGTCGGTAAGCGAACAGCGAAACTGTTTGGTTACCGACATTCTTCAAAATATCTTCTTTTGTGTTCAACAGAAAAAAGAAATTCATACAGGTTTGGAAAAACTTGAGGGTGAGTAATGAATTTTTGGTGAACTATCCCTTTAAGTCAATGTGTCACTTGCTGTTTCTTTGTAATTATTATAAAGAATTATTACAAAGTAAATCCTACACCATTTTTTTTTTTCAGTGTAGAATCACATGAGTGACTCAAGAATGCAAAAGAGTGCATTTATACTCACTGTTTTCTAAATATAATATATAGTGTTCCTTGGAATTTTCACCACAACTTGAATGCATACTTTTACAGTAATATGTCTGACGTGATTATGAGTCAATACCACACAGCAATCAAAAGTGCCAAATCTTTTTGTGATCAAACTTGCTTCAGCTAATTTTCATTTGTGTCTTGTTTCCTGTGTACTGGTCACGGCATGTAATGCATTGTAAGATTTCTCAAGACTTTTTTTTTTTTTGGTCTTTTGGTTAAGCACGTATACTGGCAGAATAGTTTGGTCTTGAACTTGCCTTCCTTTTGGGACCTCAGGAAACCCCGAGCTAGCCTAGTCCAGACTTACAGTTTTTTGGGGGATTCAAGCATGAAGCGTTGATACTCTATTGTAATTGTTAAAATTTTCCATGGATCAGCATTCTCTCCTAAAAGTGATTGGGCAGACCAAACCGTAAGTCATAGAGACTTGAAACTTTAAGGGTTGGTAGTACTCACACCATCAGGGTTGCCAGGTCATAGAAACATTTCCAGCGCAAAGCTTACTCAAAACCCACCCAAAAGGAATGAAAAGTAGCCCAATTTCCCCCTGCCCCATCTAATCATAGCTGACAGCTGTGTTATTCCCATAATGCATCTTAGTAAACCATTTTTATTTTATTTATTTTGTTTTAAATTTTATTTGGATCATTTTAGCTTGTCTAGCATGTGCACATTATTTTATCTGTATTAATCTGATCTAATTTATCTGATAAATTTTAAAATATTAAAATTTTAGAAATATTATGACAATATTATTTTTTCCATATCATACGATATATAGATATTTTTCAGGATATTAATTTACCATTAACGGGGAAGGATATGCTCTCCACATGTTTGTTAGACCTTGAGAATGAATGTAAACATAACTTGTTTGCTCAAAATTAAACTGCATTAAGCCCAATTTTAATTTAGGGCCCCATTAAATCTATTTTATTTCCCCCTAAATTCTGTTTTCCATTTTATTTAGTCGATGTTTTATGATTTAATACAAATTTATATTCAACAATAGTGTTTAATGAGATGAATTAATAAATTAATTATTAAATAAATAATTATTAAATAATTAATAATCAATTAATCAGTCTTAAAATGTAACCAAATTTACAACAAACCATTGCATTTTTATTTTTTGTCAAATAAGATGCTGCACAACAGAACTAGGTTTGATATTAAAACATGGATGAATTTTTATTTTTGCAGTTTGTCATGAAGTTTTTCCAAATGAAAGGGTGAAAATCTCTGAAGTGCCTCAGAGCAGTTCTGGAGATAAAGTTCATGTGTTCATGTCCTCATATATTGAGGAGACAGATGATGAAAAGCGTTTGAGTTTAGATGAAATTATGCCATTAATTCATTTCTGCTGTGTGTAAGCCTGCTGTTGGTGAAAGTTTTTTTTTTTTTTTTACTTGCAGCTGATGGCTAGTTGGTTAGTATTAGGGTCACTTGAGGTGCACTATCTAAATGCCGTGAACTTTTAGGAGAAATGAGGTTGTGACCTCAAACAAACTCATCCCCCCCCCCCCCCCCCCCCGTGTCTGTCATCAGCTTTTTCATGATATGAACAAGCGCTTCCCTCCAATCAAACGGCAGCACCTGCATTTCTCACCCTCTGTGGTTTATGGGTTTTCTCCATGAGCACGAGCGGTGGAATGTCTGCTGCGGGTGAAGCCTCAGGCCTGGAATCCCTGCCTCAGGCCTGGCATGTTTACATTAGGAAGGGCTGCACAGGCTTTGCGTAACCTTCCTAAAATTAACATTCAAGCACACAGTGAATGCTCTCGTGGGTGTGAACTTTGAGTATGACTTATGGTTTCAGTGGTGTGTCAAGCAATGCAGCTCGGTATGTGGTGACTTTAACATTGTTCTTGTTCCTTCAAGCTAAACTTGTCTGATATTAAAGCATGAATTTTATTATTAAAGTAGATTAGAGCAATTTTGTTATCACTAAATAGGAGGTCAACGGCATTACGGCACTGTGAACTAATGCAGACTCATCTGGAGCTCTGATGGATGGAGTTTATATTGCCTACTGCATCATTTTATATGCAAATTTCTGCCATCCAAATTGAAAGTTTACACTTTTTTCGCAAGTAAAAGACCTTTAGCATATTCTTAAAAATGTCCCACTTCAGGTCGTGGTACATAAGTCATTTTGCTGTGAAATTTTACACATTCTTTAAAGTAGAATACATCTTATATGGTTAGTAATATGAACACTTACTGTAATGAAGTACTTGATTAACCATGTTAAAATATGAGTAGCAAATATGATCAGGTTTTTGAGGAACATTTATTTGTTCCTCTTTCAGTCATCATTGTATTGCATTGCATTATGTTTTGCCTCCCTCAATAAAAACTACAGAGCTTTGATTATAAATCTAAGCATTTAAATATCATCTTACTAAGATACATTATTGGGAGATATAAAGTGACAACTGATATTTATGTGCATTTTATGTAAATAGTGAATAAAGATACATTACAACATTTGGGCCTCTGAATAAAACTGGTGTTTTTTTCCTCCTCGAGTCTGAGCTTCATATTCTCCTACTGTATATCATAGTATATGAGCCACAGAAGCCTGATGTATCAAATGTGATACTCAACAACAACAAAAAAACACAAATGTCAGGCTTTAAAGGGGTTAATTTGGTCTGACTGTAGAGAGTAGATTCTCATTAATAGAAGGGAACAGTTCTCATGACCATGTTTGACTGAGCTTGTGTTTTTGCAACGGCAACAGATGCAACTTGACAGGCAGAACAGCGTGGATCTGAGTTCTTGGGTTGTTAGCGAGATGTGGGTCATTGTTCTGGGGTAATTCTCATTATAGTGCCTCATTCATGCCAAGTGTCTACGTGCTGATTATCATGATAGTTTAACGTCATTTATGTTGCAGTGCCGTTAATTAAAGACAGGGGGCGGACTGTTTCACTTTCACCTACACACAGTACTTGATTTTATAGTGTGCTTCAACTAAATTTGACATTTAGCCTACAGGACATTTATTGAATTGGCAGAGGATTTAATGCAAGCACATTTAAAGTGGATTCATTTTATTAGTGCATTGCATGAAGATAGTTTAGAGTTGAATAGTAAAAAAAAAAAAAAAAAAAAAAAAAAAAAAAATCATTTTCACCCCAAAATCAAAAGAAAAAAAGTGTAATAATGTTTTACTTAAAGAAAATGAAGCATAGTGTAATATATTAACATCAGTTAAAACCATTACCATTGTCAAATACATTATATTTATATATATATATATATATATATATATAAAATGTATTTGATATATGTCTCATATCTACACATATATTTATATATTTTTATATATGTGTATATATATATATAAATATAAATATAAAAATATAAACACAAATGTTATGTTTATGTAACAAATTTTTATATTAGATACAAAATATTATTTCATATATAGTTCTTTTTGGTTTATTTTGTGGCGACAGACATCTAGACAGGTTTTAGACAGATTCAACCACAGCAACATTATGATACTATATATGACATAACTAAAATGCAAAAGAACAATGCTAAAGAACAATGAAATGTTTCTAAAGCCGTAAAATAGTTCTATAGAAATGCATCTATTTATAGTTTGGAATGGTTCCTCTTGTGTGGGAATAACAATGCCTGACCTTTTCTAAACAGTTCAGTTGTCAGAATAGGTGTGAGAAACTGACAGACACGGCGTCATATGGATTAAGGCAATGCGTCTAATGTGTCTGAAGAATTCAAAAATATTTAACCACCATGCAATTAACCATCAGCTCAAGTCTGCAATTTAAGATGAGGATGGATCAAGCATGTATTTGGCAAACACTTTTATTCAAAGTGGCTTACCGTGCTTTTAAGGTCTTAATTTTGTGTTTCGTCTGGGAATTAATATTTCCGGCTGAGCAACAGGATCACTCTTCGACTTTTCAATCTCTGTTTTCGAAATACTGCCAGTTCATTGATGACTTTAAATCATAAACTTCTCCAGAAATGTATACTATTGTGTAACCTCAGAGGTCATGGTTAGTTGATATTGAAAGCTTTATTCATTATCACTTAAAATCAGTTTCTCTGTAAGGAAATGAAAGACAATTTCAGGAACCAGACTGTTGCATTCTGTAGAAAACAACTATAAACTGGCATGGATCAAATGACTAATTGTGTTGCACAAATAAATCACTGCTCTGACTTTGATCATGAAATCATTGACAATGACTATGGTGGTGGTGATGAAGCGGGTATAAGCATGTGTAATGCATCACACAGGCTATCGAGAGATGTGAAAACTTCAAGTGAAAGCATGAAGTCATTACAGGTATATGTGTAATCTAAAACACACACATACACATTTTAATTGTCACCCTCAGCAGGTGTTACAGTTTTGTCGTTATATATTTTAGACAGGTGTTCTTGGTACATCACAATGATGTAATGCTGACTAATGGGTTTCAGCAAGTGTAATGTGTGACTAGTGATTGATTAGTGCTTAGTGATGTCTTAATTTAATTTAATTTAATTTAATTATATATATAGAATTGGTTGATTCAATTAAATTTAATATATAATTGAATGTACTATATAATTTAATTTTATATTTAATTTAATGATTTATGGCAAACTATTTCATTATTATATGTTTTATTTTATATTATTTTATATTTAGTAGTTGATTGATTGATTGATTGATTGATTGGTGGTTTGGTTGGTTGGTTGGTTGGTTGATTGATTCAATTTAATTTAATATATAATATAATTTAATGTACTATATAATTTAATTTTATATTTAATTTAACTATTTTATTATTACATATTTTATTTTATAATTAGTTACTTTTATTTATATTATTAATTATATTATATGTTTATATTAATGTGTATATTAATTATATTATATGTTTTTGTCATTTTTATTCATTTTTAAAAATTACAGTTTATTTATGTTTTTTTATTTACAGTTAATTATAGTCTTTAAACTTAAACCTAGTTGCCACGACATCATTTTCTATTTTCATTTAGTTCATGTTTTCAACTGTTATTTATATTTCATTTCAGTTTATTTCAATTGACAAAAATGTTTAATAGATTTAGTTTTAGTTAACAATAATAACCATGATATATAAGTGCAAATTATGCAAAACAATTCTAAAAAAATATATTTACATGTTTTCTATATAAAAAAATTAATATAAAAAAGTAAATATATTTACATATTTTTTCTACTGTGTATGTAGAGCAGTTAGAGATTTAATTGAGAATTCAATTCATTTGGTTTTAGAGCTGTGCAAATTCACTGTCAGAAAAAAGGTACAGCGCTTGTCACTGGGGCAGTACCCTAAGGTACATAAGTTAAAAGGTACTGATATGTACTTTTAAAGTACTAATATGTACTTTAAGCTACTAATATGTACCATTTAGGGTAAGTAAGGTTCAAAGATGTACCTTTCCACTTTTGCCCCAGTGACAGCGCCGTACCTTTTTTTCTGAGAGTGTTCACACAGTCAGACAGACAATGGTCTCATTATAATGACACAGTGACAGTCATCATTAATAGAGAAGTCATCATGCATTAGCTCAGATATAGGAGGAGGAAGATTTAATGAGAAACTTTTTTAAAATAGAACTATATCTTTCATCATCAGATACCTAAGGGAGGCCAGGTCATGCGTGTTTACAAAAGATAGAAAGATAAAGTTTTTCAGAAAGTGTGTACGTGACATTGTCATTCTGATTAGATGATGTTTATATGACACAGCTGTATGAATCTATAGCTGCTATAGTCATAGTGCAGTCAGCCATCAATGGCCTGTAGCTCAACTGGTAGATCATAGTGATATTGTACTAGCTACACTAAGGTTGTGGGATTGATTCCCAATTGGTTATAAAAATGTAAAGACCTTGATTTCAGTGGGATAATTTTTGTAAAAGTGTTTGTAAACAACAAAACATTGGTAAATTATTATCATGTGTCATTATAAACATGTCTGCTCAATGTTTTTCTTGTAGTAGATGTTAAGATTTCTTTTATTTAGCGTACAAAGGCTTTGTATGGTTTGTATGATGATAGAGCGGTTTCGTTTTCCTGAATGGAAGATTAAAAAAAACGTTTAAATGAAAACTAAATGAGGTTACATGCAACTGTAGCTAAAACTAAAATACAGTAAGTAGAAACTGAACTGAAATCCCTCATACATTCTTTTTCTTTTACATAATTTTCTGCAGTGTATTTAGCTCCAACTGCTTAAGGTTGATTGATTGATTGATTGATTGATTGATTGATTGGTGGGTTGGTTGGTTGGTTGGTTGGTTGGTTTGTTTGTTTGTTTGTTTGATTGATTGATTGATTGATTGGTGGGTTGGTTGGTTGGTTGGTTGGTTGATTGATTGATTGATTGATTGATTGATTGATAGGTTGGCTGGTTGATTGATTGATTGATTGATTGATTGATAGGTTGGTTGGTTGGTTGATTGGTGGGTTGGTTGGTTGATTGATTGATAGGTTGGTTGGTTGGTTGATTGATTGATTGATTCATTAATTGGTTGATTGGTGGGTTGGTTGGTTGATTGATTGATTGATTGATTGATTGATTGATTGATTGATTGATTGGTGGGTTGGTTAATTGATTGGTTGGTTGGTTGGTTTGTTTGATTAATTGGTGGGTGGGTTGGTTGGTTGATTGATTGATTGATTGATTGATTGATTGATTGATTGATTAATTGGTTGATTGGTGGGTTGATTGGTTGGTTGGTTGGTTGGTTGGTTGGTTGGTTGATTGGTTGGTTGGTTTGTTTGATTGATTGGTGGGTTGGTTGGTTGGTTGATTGATTGATTGATAGGTTGGTTGGTTTGTTTGATTGATTGGCGGGTTAGTTGGTTGGTTGGTTGATTGATTGATAGGTTGGTTGGTTGGTTGGTGGGTTGGTTAGTTGGTTGATTGATTGATTGGTGGGTTGATTGATTGATTGATTGATTGATTGATTGATTGATTGATTGATTGATTGATTGATTGATTGATTGATTGGTGGGTTGGTTGGTTGATTGATTGGTGGGTTGGTTGGTTGATTGATTGATTGATTGATTGGTGGTTTGGTTGGTTGATTGGTTGGTTGGTTGATTGATTGATTGATTGATTGGTGGGTTTGTTGGTTGAGTTTTACATGCCAGTTACGTTTTTTTTTGTAATTTGAGTACGGAAGGCATTTTACTTCTTAACTTGTTAAATATGGATAATATTTTACACAAATGCATTGCTTCGCTTTAGAATGCCTTTATTAACCCCCCGGAGCCATTTGGAATATGTTTATGATGGATGGATGTGGATGGAGACACTTTCTTCAGCTCATACTCATTTGGTAACGCTTAATGCCATTATAAAGCTTGGATGCATCAGGATATTTATTAATATTTCTCAGAGTGTGTTCATCAGAAAGAAGAAAGTCATGGATGGCTCGAGGGTGAGTAAAGCTTGGGCTAATTTTCATTTGGAAGCAAACTAATCTTTTAATCTACACTAAGATTAGATTATATATATACATATAGCCGCCTTTCATGGACTAATATTTCCAACCAGAAATGTTTCACTTGAAAATTAATTAGGCACTCACAAAGAAAACACTCACAAAGAAATATATATTTTACATATTTATTTGATTAATCATGCATATTGATGCTGTTTAGTTGTCTTTGTAATGATTATAAAGTGATTTTTAAACAGACAAAGGAGGACTCAACACATCCACAGACATTTTACATTTATGAATATCCCCCGGAAACGCATTTAATCACACACATAGTATTACACATATTTTGCCGTCAATGACAGAAGCATTCCCAGACACACACACAGCTGAGTCTCAGGTCTGTAGAGTGTATAGTGCAGTGTGTGAGGTTGTTTTTTCACTCTGTGAATCATCACTTTCCCCTACGCTGAAGTGACGTACATGCATATCAGGTTACACTTGGAGTCTCGACCCCAGTGCAACGTTCGGACGGCCACGTTTCCCAAATGCGGGAAATACAGTCCAGCTCAGACGAGTTCATTCAGGCACGCTGCTGGTTTCTGTAAAAGGGCCCCTTCTGTCTACCCCCGTCTCATAGCCGAGTACAGATGGAAAAGCTCACTCAGCATCAAGAGTAATCCCTGCAGCCCACCGTACAGGAAGCACAGCTCAGCATGCGTGTTTGCATTCACATACTGCTGTTGCATTTGGCACCAGTCTCAGAAACAGCTTCTCATTTCCCAGTGCAAGTTGCATGACTGTTCAATGCCCCAACACTGAGCCACGTCTGCCTCCGGATTCCCCTGTGTGAAAGGGTTTTCCTCAAGCGTGCAATGATCATCCTGGGCCTGCGGTTGGTCTGAGACGGTCTGAATGTCACAGAGCCCTTCCTCCATGTAGATTTGCAGAAAGAGCAAAGCAGACAGCAAGAACAGCCAACGTCTGGCAGGATCTGACTCCTCTTTTGGCATGATCTTCCTCACTCCTGGAGGGTAAAGGACCCGTCGAGCACGAAGTCTTTGAGGTTTTGGAGAGATTAAAGGTGACTTTGATGCCTTTTCTCCATCTCTAAACCTTTCCACACTAGAATGAGGATGTTTTGAGGATGCAGAGCACATCTTTGGAGTTTGGTCCTGTTCTGTTCTGGTTGATGCCGTTGACGTCTCTTTTTGCCTCGACTCTTCTCTCAATCTCCTTTTACCAGTTGTTTTTTCCCACTGCCTACTGTCTATTCTTTCTCCTCCGCTTATTTCATTTCTCCTTTTATACATGCACTTTGAATGGGTGTAACCTGCACACCTGAGGTTTTTGTGCCCGCCTTGTGTGCGGTTGATTGGTTCCTTGGGCTATTTTTAGAGGTGCACATGTCTATTTAGCCTTCCAACCTCCCCTCCACCTTTGAAAAGGAAGCCCTCATGCTCCATGACATGCCTCACATACTTGTTACTATTTTTTGTTGTTGAATTTATTGCAACATACAAGCACAAGGCTTTTTAAGCGTGTTGGTTCACATGCTGAATAATATCACAATATCGCAACATTTTTGTGGCTTTTCAAATTAGTGTGTTTTTAAGTACGCCTCGGCTTGTAACCCTAACGAGACAAATACAGTCTATGCACACTATGCACCAATTTTTCAGAGTCTCTGTCTCTGATTTTTGCATGCTCATGAAGCAAGTTGAGTACTGGCAGGATCCAGTACATCATGCTTAGGTTTTCATAAATGGGTTTGGTTTATGTAATAACTCTTAAAAAAATTATTTTAAATATCTATAAATTATATGTGTGTTTCTATAGCCTAGCCTATATACTACAGTTACCACAATTTAAATAAATGCAAGGTTGCAAGTTAAAAATTCTAACTTATTGTTTTACTTAAACCTTTTAAGTTGCAAACATTATTTTGTAGAGTTCTGTTGACATAATAATGTTGATCATTACATCAACTTAATATTGTCTGTAATTTAAACTCAAATTTCTATGTTAATTGGCTTTTTTTTCCTTTTTTTTTAAATTAGGTTGTAGTAACGTAATGTAATTGTCTTGATAACTTCGGAAATTAGGCAGTGGATTTGCACAGGACTAGATAAGGAGAATAAATGTAGAAATTAAGTGTTAGTTTATTTGTTTTTAGTGAAGGGAAAGACCAGTTATAATGTTTAATGCTGTTATGTTTGACATTTAAAAGAGTTTCTGTAATGTTGAAGTTTTTGTGGTTACCATTGTGCTGAAGAGTAGATGAAGGTGAACACTACATTGACTCTATAAGCAAAGACTGCATTAATGCCAGTGACAAGTAATATCTTACTTGTTCATTAAATATACATGTTAAATAAGTTGTGTTTGCATGTGCGATGATAGCTGTTGATTTGAACTGAAATAGACAAGATTAATTGGTTCCAGCTACAACTTTTGTAGTTGGAGCGATTTCATTTATTTGAGTAATCAACTTAAAATTTTTTGTTTATGCTACAAGTTCCTCTAACTCAATGTAGCTTGTTGGTTGAACGTAAATTCACCCAAAGTTGTCATAACTCAAAAATATTAGAGATGCACTGATACTAAATTTCTCTGCCGATACCAATAGCCAATTATTTAGAATGATATTGGCCGATGCCGATACCAATACCTATAGTTTGCTTTATCTTAAGGAAAAAAAAAATCTCTCCCAATTAATGTTGCAAACTATACAGGGAACCCTCTCATTTGGTACACAGAGGTATCATTCAGCTGCTGTTTATTTTCAGATATAATAATTGCACTCAAATAAAAACTGAAATGTTTGTATAAAACGTATAGTATCACATAAGGTAGTTTTCATAAGCACTTGTCTTCATGGCAAATTTGCACAAACACATAATTAACAGTAAGCTCCTCTCTAGTGGTTTTTTTTTTATAGAGAGAGAGATAGCTAAGGAACTGTGAACATTGGAAAACATTCCAGGTAAATGTGACATCATGTGACATTGTTCACAAGCTGTTTTATTGACGTCTTTCTGTGGTTGAATCACAAATAAAGTGATTACATGAGACATGACACATTCTCGTAAGTTGTACTATATCTTTCAACATACCTTTGATGTTCATGAATGTTTTTCGAGATATAATGTTAACTTGTATTAAAGAGGAAAAAAAGACTCTGCCACCTAAACTGAGGCATTACAGCGATCTGACACGTCACATTTAAGAGCGTCAAAACGCCATTTATTGGTAGAATTTCATGATAAAATGGACAGAATTTGAAAACTGAAACTTTTATTCTTATCAGAAGTAACAAAGCACAAAGCCTTTTGCAATTATTGGATGGGAGGTGATAGAAATAATATTTGATGTAGCAAAAAACAAACAAACAAACAAAAAAAACGCAGACCTGGCAACCCTGGCTTGAACTACGGCTGATTTATAGGGTAAGTAAGAGCCTGCTTTAACATCACTATTTTTAAACTGTTCATGCGTTAAAATTCAACACAAGAGTGATTTTCTTTGCACACAGTATGTATGAGTTGCAGTATGAACATGTTTTTCCTCACCCTTTTGATTGACAGGATATAATCGGCCCTGATCATCGGCAGTTTTTAAATAATCGCCCGATGACCGATAGTGATAATAATAGCTTTTATCGGCTGATATCGATTGTCGGCTGATACATTGGTGCATCTCAAAAAAAAAAATGGATTCAAACTGTTGCATTAATGTTTTTTTTTTTGTTGAGCCAATTATTTTATTTTTTAGTATATATATATATATATATATATATATATATGTGTGTGTGTGTGTGTGTGTGTGTGATTTTTCAGGATTCTTTGATGAATAGAAAGTTCAAAAGAACAGCATTCATTTGAAATAGAATATTTTTGTAACAATTCCAGTCTTTACTGTCACTTTTGAATAATTGAATTCATACTTGCTAAATAAAAGTATTAAGTGGTTTTTTTTTTTTTTTTTTTTTTTTTTTTACTTTTGAGCAGTAGTGCATATTTCCAAGACGCACTTTTTTTTAACCTTATAGTATTTGAATCCATCTGGTGACGTGAAAGTGATGCATGGGAACAAACAGTATATGCCGTTGCTATTTTGAGTTATAATACATTTCTCAGAAAATGTTACTTAAATCACAACTGATAATATTACAGGCCTCTAAATGGTAGTGAGCGGCCTGAGGCACAACGAAAGCAGACAGAAAATACTGGGCGTTTCTGAGAACTCAGGGAGACACCTGAAGCAGAATGTTCTGTCTTTACATTCCGGACAGGATTATTATAGATGCCATCAAAGAGCTCCTGTTACATGCTCATTTGTTCCTCTGTAGCCAAGCAATTTGGCAATTCACCCACATGTTTATGGATGCTAATATTAAACACAATTAGGGAAAAAAAGGACTCCAACACAAAAGCTTGCAGATCACATTGATGACTTGTATGTTACAGTCACAGATTATAAATTCTTTGAACTTTACAACTGTTCTTATGATAATCACTCCCACACATACACAAAACCATCCAAAATGTGCAGTTAGTGTTTACCAGGAAGGATGTAGTTTCAGAGTGAGTGATGGGGTCACGTTAGCTTTTAGATGATGTTGGAGTTGTGAAGGATTTCCACTTCGTGACCGGCTGTTTGTGGAGGCGTGTTTATATAATAGCAGCCGCATCACTCTCAAATGAACTAACATAGGTCACGTAGAAAGTCGTAAAAACATTTAGGATCTCCCTTAGAGAGGGATATACCAAACTCAACCTCAAAATCGATGTATATTAAACAGTCTACAGTTATGATAAAAAAAAAAATAATAATAATAAATTTGATTTAAAAATGCAGTAACATGATTCATTTTTATGCACTAATTTAATGATCTTGGTCTAACATAAAGAAATTAAGGGTACACAAGATGTTCGATTTGTCTTTGACAGATGCAAGTCCTTTACTGAGGCCAGAGGGATTTTGAGGAACGTGTGATGCTGGAGGACAAAAACCTCCACCTGATTTGCTCCTCTGAAATACCCCAAAGTGGCTCAAAAATATGTATATCTGGTGACTGTGCAGGCCATCAGAGATGTTCAACTTCACTTTCATATTCATCAAACCATTGTGTCACAAGTCTTGTTGTTACCGTAATCAGCCGGATCTGGGCCGTATCCAGATCACATGGAGGACCTAGACACGACCACAATGCATCCCTGAAGTGTCAGCAGAGATTGTGTCAACTAGATCATCCCCTGTGAAGGCCTCACCGACACGACAGCCAGTGGCACAGATTCCCAACAAACCGTCTTAAACCGGCGTGATGGGATGGAACTAGATTAAACATTGTGACTGTTGCGATCCCAATTGGACTTATGACCTGTAAAGCTGCCTGAATCATAATTATGCACTGTTTGCTGTTGGCCAGAGGAGAACTGGCCCCCCGACTGAGCCTGGTTTCTCCTAAGGTTTTTTGTCACCTGTTGGAGTTTGACTTCCTTGTCGCTGTCGACCTTGGCTTGCTTAGTTGGGGACACTTGATAATCAATAACATTGATTCATGTTTTTGATCTGCCTGCATTGACACCATTGTATGCGAACTGAACTGAGCTGGACCATGACATCACTGTTTTCTCCAGTGCTGATATATAGATAAATTAACTAAATTAATAACTATTGATTTTTAAAATGCAATGAATCAATACCGAATTTATTTAAGCTGGATAATGACACCATTTTCTTCTGGAGCTGCCGTGCAACCCAAAATTATTTGCCAGTTATTACTGTAAAGCTGCTTTGACATAATCTGTATTGTAAAAAGTGCTTGACTTGACTTGTTGAGTGTATTGGTGTGTTATCATGCTGATACATGGCACCCTCTACAGGGTACAACAGTCATGGTCCTCCAGAATAATTTGGTATTCCTTGGCAGTGACACGTCCATCAATCACAGTTGGGAATGCCATGATATTGCAGCCCAAACCATCACTGATCCACGCAGTGCTTCACCCTGGGCAGCAACAGTTTAGTGTTGAGCCTCTTCTGGCTTCTCCACACCGTAACTCCCACAGATGTGGGAAAGACAGTGAAGGAGGACTCATCAGAGAACAATACGCTCCACATTGTTCACAGCCCAAGATTTGCACTCTAAAAATGCTGGATTAAATATTACCCATGTTGGGTTAAAAAATGGACAAACCTAGTGGTTGGGTTTAATGTTTGGTGGTTTTATTTAACTCAACTATTGTGTGACACTCACAGAATAAGTTTTGTTGAGATTATTACTTTTTGTTTCTTTTCCTTTTGTTGCAATAGTATTTTATTTCATTCTGATTTATATAATTGAATACTAATGAGAGATCATGGGAAAAGCACATAATGACAGGTAGTTCATAAAATGGACACCGGGTGGCAGTAGCTGCAAGTAGCGTCACACTGGGGCATTTAGCGTTGCGCAGAGCAAGATGAGCTCATAATTCGAGTGAATGGAGAATGAGCAACTGTTGTCCTGCGTCACTGATTTCTGTGTGATATTTGTAATATTTCCAGGTTAGTTGCACACCTTTAATGTGACTACAAATGTTTATAAGCTAATATGAATCCCCTGTGATGTGTGCTCTGTAAGCGAAAAGTATGTCAAATGTTTAAACAGTTAAGTTTAACAGTACACAGTTGAGAGAATGGCGGCCGACGTCCGCAGATTGTTTATTTGATTTGTTCCTTATGGCTCCGGGGCATTTGTGGGTTATTTCAGTTTGTGCGAAAAACAGCTATGTGTGTAGTACAGTGTTAAAAGGGTTAAAAGTTCATGTGAATCTACAGCACGCACGTTAAAGAGATAGTTCACCCAAAAATGAAAATTTGGTGTTTATCTGCTTACCCCCAGCGCATCCAAGATGTAGGTGACTTTGTTTCTTCAGTAGAACACAAATGATGATTTTTAACTCCAACCGTTGCCGTCTGTCAGTCAAATAATAGCAGTGGATAGGAACTTCTACTATAAGAGTAAATAAAACTTGCATAGACAAGTCCAAATTAAACCCTGCGGCTCCTGACGACACATTGATGTCCTAAGACATGAAACGATCGGTTTGTGTGAGAAACCGAACAGTATTTATATAATTTTTTACCTCTAATACACCACTATGTCCAACTGCATTCATCACTCGATTCGTTTGGTCTGATCGCGGTCTGACAGCGGCAGTGATGTCTCACGCTTATACTTCATTGAGTGCGAGACATCACTGCCGCTGTCAGAGCGTGATCAGACCTTACTAACGAGTGCTGCACGCGGTTGGACATAGTGGTGTATTAGAGTTAAAAAATGATATAAATACTGTTCGGTTTATCACACAAACCGATCGTTTCATGTCTTAGGACATCAATGTGTCGTCACGAGCCGCAGGGTTTAATTTGGACTTGTCTATGCAAGTTTTATTTACTCTTATAGATGAAGTTCCCATCCACTAGCATTATTTGACTGACAGACGGCAACGGTTGGAGTTAAAAATCATCATTTGTGTTCTACTGAAGAAACAAAGTCACCTATATCTTGGATGCGCTGGGGGTACGCAGATAAACATCAAATTTTCATTTTTGGGTGAACTATCCCTTTAATATTACAATGATACAGACTTAGTTCATAGAACTGAGCGCCAAGTTATGAGGCAGATGTTTATTATTGAAGTTTGTTTTCTTTTAGTGTGAATGTAATACAGCTTAACTGCAAATGAGAATTATTCTGTTGTATAAAGTGAACACTTATAAAATGTACAGTTATTACAAAAATACTCTTTTGATAAGAGGACAAAGATGATATGTGTTTAAAGGAAGAAATGCAGACATGATTGAGGATAGACCAAAAATGGGATTTAAAGGAAAAATGGTTGTTTTTGGTTTCATACAAACTTTAATAAGTTAATGTTTGGAAAATATGTGAGTATACATCTATGTGAAAAGACCTGTGAAGAATATATGGCTTCATGTTATCCAAATGTGGATATAACCTGTGCGTCAATGCAAAACAGAACAAAAATAACAGAAAATAATTCATGATTGCAGATACAAAGTTAAAAAATGAAGTTAAAAATAAATATAATCCGAGTGAATGGAGAATGAGCAACTGTTGTCCTGCGTCACTGATTTCTGTGTGATATTTGTAATATTTCCAGAGCACTCCTATCAGAGGATTATCTATACATCTGCCAGCGGAGACCTAGCCGGGACCCGCTACAATTGTTTAAACATTTCTTATTTTGCTCACTTAAAATGAACCCAAAATAGGTTGGAAATGAACATTTATTAATATGTTTAATCAATAATAATTAAATAATAATAAACATTTATTAAATTGCTTATTAATAAATATTCACCTTTTGATTATTACTGTTGCTTCTAGTGTCTGATTTTGGGCTCATTTTAGGCCAGTGATATAGTATTTTTAAACAATAGATGAGTTAATTAAAACTGCCCAGCAAGTTGGTCAAACATTTTCCCCAACCGCTGGGTTTGTTACTTATTTAACCCAATTTGGGTTGTTTTTAACCAAGCATTTTCTAGAGTGTTGGCACCACTGAAATGACATTTGGCATTGGCACGAGTGACCAAAGTTTTGGCTATAGCAACCCGACCATGGATATTCCTGATGAACAGTTTTGGTGGAAACAGGAGCGTCGAGGTGCACATTTAATTCTTGCAGTGAACTGGAGCTATGGATTTATGTGGGTTAGTACCTGGACATCCTTTCAGCTTCGGTTTCAGCTTCCTCTTGCTACACATGTTGGATGCTATAGGGCCACCAGACCATGAATATAGGCATGAAACCTCCAACATAATGGGCCAGTGTTTCAGTTTCATTGTCCAATTATACACTGCCCAACCAACCAACCAAATAAATAAAGTCACTGTTTTGATTTAAATAGGCAAAAACCTAAGAGTTTATGACTGGATCATTATTGCAGTGATTATTATGTTTCTAGTATGTTATATGTTTGGGTTTAAGTGGTGCATCAATTTTTAGTCAAGATCTTGTATTGACAATGCAAGAGGTGAGCACTCCTCCAGAACATCCCAAAGACTTTCGATGAACTCAGAGGTGCCAATTCACGTGTGAAAATGATTCCTCGCGCTCCCACCCAACCATTCTTTCGCAATCTGAGCTGATGAATCTTGACATTGTCATCCTGGAATATGGCCATGATGTGTCATCCTACATGGTTGTTTAAGAAATGAAAAGATATACAGCCTGCTGTATATAAACAGAATGCGCTTGGTTCAAGATGATCCATCACAAAACATACTAGATGTTTACTTGTTCTTTGAAGTAGTGTGTGGTGCTAGTCCAGGCAAAAACTCACTGCTGTTGTTTGTGGTTGTCAAGACATTGCTTCGCAGTTGCTAAGGTGTTCTTAGTGCATGGTTTTTCGTGTGTTGCTATGCAGTTCTGGGTGGTTGCTTCATGTCCCAACTTAAAAGAGCCCATCCCTATATCTTTATATGATATTCAGATTGCTAAATATGGCTTGGGACCCTCTTTTATTGCTAGTACTCTTAAAAATAAAGGTTTCAAAAGGGGGTATTCACAGCAATGCCATAGAAGAACCTTTTTGGTTTAACAGTTCTTGAAATAACCATTTTTGGTCCCACTTTATATTAGGTGGCCTTAACTACTATGTACTTGCATCAAAAAATAAGTACAATGTACTTATTGGGTTCATATTGAATTGCAAAACACTTTTGCTGCTATTGAGGTGGGATACGGGTAAGGTTAGGGAAAGCTTTGGTGGTATGGGTAGGTTTAAGGGTGGTTTAAGGTGTAAGGGATGGGTCAACAGTGTAATTATAAATGTAATTACAGAAATTAATTACAGCTGTAATTACATGCAGGTGTTTTTTAAAACATAAGTACAACGTAAAAACATGTATGTACACAATAAGTGCATTGTATCAAAGGATTAATTTAAATGTAAATACATAGTATTTAAGGCCACTTTTTATAAAGTGGGACCCCATTTGTTATTAAGTGTGAAGAACATTTTAATAAAATCTACTTCATAAGTCATTCACGTCTGTAGCACATACAGTGCAGGATGTGTTACAAACTGAAAACTTTGTTGAAATCACTAACCCTTGTATGAGCAATTCTAAATGATGATTGAGTGATTGAGTCTGTTCAATGAAAGTTCAAGTGAATGTGGGGAAACTGATTTAATTTCCTCACTGGATGTCAAATTGATGTTAGAAGGCCTGTGATTTATGTCACTCTGAATGAAACTCTGGTTCCAAAAAATCTGGAGTTCGCCAGTTTTTTCAGAGGAGTGTGTTTTCGGTTCCTGGTTTAATAGGATGTTTTGTAAGTTCTGATCCGGTTTGCTCCACTCAGTTTTCCTGTTTCCAGTGATGCAATCCACAATTTTAAACCACTTCTGTATTTAAAATCAATTTAATAAAGCAGTAAATATGCAAATCTATTGTATAATGCACATAAAGGCCACAGCAGTGTAGCTGTGGAAAGTTCTGGTGCATTGAAAGATCCTGTAGCAGTAAAATTGCTGGCAGCTATACGAAGTTAGTCTGGCGTTGGGCTGAACCACAAAACAAAGGAATGTACTGGCCTTGGTCTCCACCTTCCTTCGGATATTAACTCTTTGTTCACAGTTGCTGCAAGCAACACTGAGATCAGAGACAAATCAAAACTTCATGCTTGACCAGCTACGTTTTCATTACTTTTCTTCTTCTTCTAGTTATTTTACAAAATGATACAAAGGACAGAAGTGCTTTTTTTCAAACTCTAACTTCTCTGTGGTGCTGCTGTACTTTCCAGTACTGTATTTAGTTTGTGTGAGACATGGAATTTTGACCCCTCCAGCACCTCCATTGCCCTTTTCCACCCTTGTAACTATTTTGAATTACACTGATTTACCAGAAAGTTCAAAGCACATAATTAAACTGTCTGTCTGTAAGTGCAGCTGTCAAGATTATGCATGTCTCAACATTGTTGCTGATATTATTAAAACTCCCCATGGCACGTGCTTTATTTGCAATAAGAAGGTGAGGAAGTGCGCAGTGAAAAAAGTGACAGTAACTTGAGCAAAATTGGGGCAGGGTTATTTATTATGTATGTATGTATATATATATATATATATATATATATATATATATATATATATATATATATATATATATATATATATACACACACACATCAATACAGTACCAATATCAATATGCATTTTTTTCTATACTGTTTATAATATTAATAACATATTGAATAATTTTTCAGATATATTTCAATACACCAGAATATTTAACAAAACATTATAAAACATTTAAAAAATGCCATGTGGAGACTTGGCACAAATGAATAGTTCGAAAAGTTTTGAATAAATTTATTGAGTCAAACTGACTGAACTGACAGAATCATGCTAAGAATGTATTTAAAACTGCTATAGCACTTTTTTTTTTAACCCAATGTTAATTTTGAAATACATTTGGCACAGATTTTAACCCTGGGTTAATGCTAACTCAGAATTGTGGTGCCAAAAGGTATAGATTAAAAAGGCTTAGAAACAGGATATGAACAGTGTGAAAAATATGGGACAAGCCAGGATTGCATTAAAATGACGTTTGGATCATTTTAAGTGGAAAAGATGATGTTCTTCCTCTTCCTTTTCTAGTGAAAATGTCTAAACATTCTTAAAATAACATACAATATGACTATGAGAAGCAATATGACTTAGGTCTTGTTTTCTAAATATATATATATATATATAATCAAAATGAAGTGAGTTTGCTTAAAGTAAGAAAAAACAGCTGCCAGTATAATCTTGTTTTTCCTTTGAATTAAGTTTATTTTTCTGACCCCAATTGCAGATTTTTTATTTCGTGTTTTAAGCTTAAACTCACTTAATTTTGATAAATTTTACAATACACAAGACGTAATATCTTGTCATTTTGCTTCTCAAGTAAATGTATCTTGATTTAAGAATGTTTAGATATTTGTTCTGGAAAAGAAGGCACAAATACTGAGGAAGAACATCATCATTTGAAGTCTGAATATCAACTTTTAATATAATGTGAATCCTTTGCTAGTACAGTCAAAATCACTCATATTTCAAGGCATTTTCTCCAAATTGAAAAGCATTTCACATGGAAAGTGTGTGCATGTGTGGTGATCGCGTGACATGCACTTTTCGGCCGTGTCTCAAAGTGATTAAAATTGAATCTTGTTATGTTCAGCATTCTCAGACAGAGGGCTGTAGGCAGATATGGGGTGTGTTTTTGGGATTCAAAATTATTTGTGGTGGTAACCAGGCTTCTGTCTCACACAAATATACACACAAAGGTGAAATCAAGATCAACCTGCCAATCAGAGGAAACTCAAACACTCAAAGTAAAAACTGCAAGCACACCACCAAACACCAATATATCACAGTTTTGAACACAAGACAACTAACAGTACTAACTTCTATATTTGATATACATATACAATCAATGACCACTTTATTAAAGAGGACCTATAATGTCCTATAAAGTCTCTGGTGTCCCCAGAATGTGGCTGTGAAGTTTCAGCTCAAAATACCCCACAGATCATTTATTATAGTTTCAGCCAAAATCAGTATTGTATCTGGTCGGTATTAAAAAGTTTAAAATGTATTAATTTTGCACAAAATGTGATATCCGTCGTGTTATTCTGTCAATTTTTCTCACTTTCTTTCCAAAACGCTCCTTTCTCTGCAGAACGCGATATATCCGCTCAACCAATCACAGCGCACCATTCCACCCACTGTAAACATTAAAGGCTTTTTTAAAAAGCCATTTTTAATACCAATGTACTCGGCAAATGTGTTTATTTAACCGTGCGGTGGCACCAGATACTTTTTAATCAGTAATGACAAATAATTAACAAGATGACCCCTTGAATTAATTTTGGGAGCGACGTCTGAATGTATTTTTAGTAAAATGCGTGTATATAAGATAAATATTGGCGCAGTTTAGACTCTGTCATATATGTGAATCAACTTACTTTGTTGTGTATTTTCAGTTTGAAAAATAACTTTTATATTGATGGATTAATTGCATTTTGAAAAAAAAAAAAGTGTCATGGATTTATTGCATTTTGGAAAAAAAAATGTTTTTATAATAAACTTTTTAAAATCAAAATGTAGATTTGAATTTTTAATGTTTTTTTAACCAAAAGATGCTATGTGAAAGTTTGAAACAGAAAATAGTGGTTTTCATCTTGCCGCTTTCTTGGTAAAGAAAACACCTTTTTACTCAAATGAATCAAAATGGAGTTTTGGAACCAAACTCTTCAAATGTCTTTACTGTCGCTTTTGATCAATTTGATGCATCCTTGCTGAATACAAAATTTTTTGAACTTTTTGAATGGTAGTGTATTTGAAATGTGAGTTTGGTAAGTTGTTTTTCGGTCTTTCTTCAGATAGGAGCTGTATTTGCGGAACTGAAAACAGCTGAACGGTGCACATTTTCAAACAGAACTCTCTCAGAGCTGGTTAACTTTTCCCACTACTTGTTTGCATCCAGTTTTTGCATACTGTCTTCCAGCCACGCTGTGATAGGCCAGTTCATCCGCCAGTCTCTCTACATGACTGAGGTCGGGGTAAAACCCTTCCAGGGTCATTTCCTCTAGAAAGCATTGTATGATGTGTTCCCGCTCCAGCAGGGAAAGGGGTATAAGCTCGAGTGCTGGCTCCGTCCATAGAGGATGGATGAGAGACAGGGCCCGTCGGAGTGGTTTATGGGCTCCAGCAGTGGAGGCGTTTTGAAGAACATGAGCTGTGATCTCACTTTGCCCCAGACTGCTGAGGAAAACATAAACCACGTTGAGAAACTCATTCGTCTGATCTGACTGAAGAAATGTCTGCAAGATGTCCAGCAGCGGAGGCGGCATTAGTTCTACGTCATCCAGAATGAAGAAGGGAATCTGCTCCTCTTCCTCGGCTCGAGTCACTACCTCAGTTATACGGCGAGCAAGTGCAGAGGCGCAGTGCTGCGCTGCTTCCTTTAGGGGGCAGTGGTGTTTGGATAAATAATGCACCACTAGCTTGTCCTCCACCACGGAGCGGAAGTGCCGTACCAGTAGGCGACCCAGGTGGCTCTTCCCGACACCAGATGCCCCGTGTAAAGACAGGGCGAGGGGATGCTGGTGGGCATAAGTGGACAGGTAATCGTTCAGATGGTCCATTAGCTCCTCTAGCGCCTCTGGCTGGCCAAACACCTCCCTGTGCATCGCCCTCTCCAAACCCTCAAGATCATACTTCATAACATGGTCATCCAGATTCTCAATGGCGTTGTAGACCTGGGAGAACAGGAAATAATTAAAAAAGAGAATGGGAAGCCACCTTTATTAATGCCTTGGTTACACTTCATTTTGATGGTCCACTTTAGACAACCAGGAATTGACATTAACGCCTGCCTACTAGACACTTTGGCGGGTCAAATTTTATATATAATATACAATTTTCAATTGTAGGCTTTTAAAAAAAGCATCTGAAATAATAAACTAAGTGCAATGTAGTGTGAAAAATATTGATTTTTTGATACATATCAATACTGAAATATCTGAAACTCTTCCAATACTAATTTTCTGCAGAATAGATGCTGCTTTTTCTCGCTCTCTCATCTCTCAGACAGCGAGTTGACACACAAACCCGCCTCCCCTCACTCCTTTCATTTGCTCCGAATGAATATTGTCGGTGTTACAGGGCTTGAATTTCGGCATTGGATTGCGCATATTGCACATAATTTTACTCATTCCTGCAGAACTTGTGCTCACACCCAAAGTGTGTGCACATAAAGCCGCCTCTCAGAGCTAAATTGAGTTTTGTTCTCGCTGCTTATTGCGCTTAAACAGTCAAATACACACAAAATAATGTCAAAATGTCGGTCTTAGTGAGTATTCACGTATTCACAGTCAGTTATGGTTTAAGTGAATGTAAACAGCTAAGAAAGAAAACGCATGTGAAACAGTATAGTGGATTCGTGTGTCAGGTCTTAAAGTGACAGCAGCTTAATATACCTGCACGCATATTATGAGATAATATTAAAAATATCTATATGGCAGTTTTTCTCCATGATATCAATGTCAAAATTGTGGCCAGTGAAAATGCTGAACCTCAAAAGTTTACAAATGACTCCAGTAGTTACTAGAAAGTTATCATGTTTCTCACTTTAGAATACTGATACAAATAATTATTAATTCCTTCTGAAGGATTTGGTAATACTTCAGTCAATACTAGTGGGTTACCATAACCTTAACTTTAGAATTAATTATGCATTATTCACGTTAATTATGAACCTGTATTTAGTAGTTCTTTGTTGTTCTCTGGGAGGTATGAAAAAAAAATAGTAGTTGATTAGCTAATAGTGAACTACTGAGCACTATTACTTGCTAATTTGTTAATCAGAGTTTCTTGTTAGTTAATAGTAGTTACTAGAGTGTTAATGATGCATTACTCATTTGTTCCTGTGTAGTTATTCGTTAATTAAGGATCAGTATTCTAAAGTGTTACCAAAAGTTAATGTCACGCCCTGCTACTACCTAAAATAATGTTGCATCTACCTGTCAACTAAATATCATTAGAGTAGTAGACTGTAGTTGACAGTTAGGTTAGGGTTAGGTGTAAGGGTTTGGGTTAGTAGAATAAGTTGACATAGTTGCAAAGTTACTTATAGTCATTAGAATGTCTGTTGAGGAGCATCAAAATAAAGTGTTTGCAGATATTAAGCAGACAGCCTACTCTAAAGAGAGTTAGTTGACATATAGATGCAAAGTTACTTAGTAGAATGTCTAAAGTGGACCATCAAAATAAAGTGTAACCAAACTTTGTATGATCAAAAGAGAAAAGTAACTGTAGCAGAATTGTCTTTACCAGAACTCTAATTGACACATGGAGTTTATGCATGTGAATAAAATACATTATATTAAGATTACTATCACAACTGCATTGTAAGAATTATTACAACAGCAACTTTTTCCTGTAGTTTTCTTGAAAGCATTGCCAAAGAAAATGTTGTGCAGAAGTCTTAGGCATGCTAGATTTTTCATCAAAAAAACTGTTTCAAGAAAGTTCTTGTGGATCATTATTGCAGTGATTATTATGTTTCTAGCATGTTATATGTTTGGGTTTAAGCGGTGCATTATTTTTTGGTCAAGATCTTGTATTAACAATGCAAGAGGTGAGCACTCTGTAAAGTCTC
This sequence comes from Megalobrama amblycephala, assembly GCF_018812025.1. Lineage (NCBI taxonomy): Eukaryota > Metazoa > Chordata > Actinopteri > Cypriniformes > Xenocyprididae > Megalobrama > Megalobrama amblycephala. The sequence continues at coordinate 29,566,599 of NC_063047.1, forward strand.
CTCCAGCACATCCCAAAAACTTCCAATGAACTCAGAAACTCAGTTTCAATGAAACTGCCAATTAATGTGTGAAAATGATTCTTCATGCTCCTCACAACCATTCTTTCACAATCACAGCCTGATGAATCTTGTCTTTGTCACCCATGATGTGTCTCCCTACATGGTTGTTTAAGCATATACACTGTCTGGCCAATATATATATGTTGATATTGCTATTTACCGTTCCCTTTCAGTCGGTCACGTTTGACGTACGTCAGTAGTGACCAACGAATTGGGATATCGCTTAGAGAGCCCTATCAGCTTCGTGTGAACTAAAACAAGCCAATGGAATTGGCGTGCGATATTTGCATAATGCGCACCGCCCCCGACAGGTGTATATAAATAGGAAGCGGATGCAATCGCACTCTGTCTTTCGCTTCGGAGCCATACACTGGTGTCCTGCTTCAGACTTTGTTTAAACTGAAACTAAAACTGCCTCAGAAGAGGATTAACAGTGCGCTGTTCATGTTGGTAGTGAAGGCACTCCAGCGAGGTCGCGAGCTTCCGAGGAGCCGAGCTATAAGCTCTCAACTGCTGTTGTAACAGCAACACTCTAAAAGTGTGTGTGCGTGTTGCGATTTGGGCCGGTTCCTCGGTGTGTTCAGGGAGTGGTGTACAGCAGGTGGCAGTGTGATGGTGCAGCCCGCGCCCCGTGCGCCGTCTCCCATACGCACTGCTGCCTCCCAGAGTTCGACCACACTCCGGGCCGCTCCCATGCCGTCCGAGTTGGGTCCCACTCTACCTTGCTGCCCCACCCCCGGTGCGTCTGTGGTGCCTTTGGTTCCGCTGGCTCAGAGTCTGGAGGCGTGGATCACGCTTCCCAGCCCGTCCCGCTGGCTCATTCGCACTATCAGACTCGGCTATGCGATTCAGTTCGCCCGGCGTCCCCCGGTCTTCAGGGGTGTCCACTTCACTCAGGTGTCGTTGGACAGTGCACCTGTTCTCCGGGCGGAGATTGCTGTCCTCCTGGCGAAGGATGCAATCGAGCCGGTCCCTCCAGCCGATATGAAGTCGGGGTTTTACAGCCCCTACTTCATTGTACCGAAAAAGGGCGGTGGGCTACGGCCAATCCTGGATCTGCGCGTCCTGAACCGGTATCTCCACAAGATGCCGTTCAAGATGCTCACGCAGAAGCGCATTTTCAAATGCGTCCGTCCCCGGGATTGGTTTGCAGCAATCGACCTGAAGGACGCGTACTTTCATGTCTTGATTCTGCCTCGACACAGACCCTTCCTGCGGTTTGCGTTCGAGGGTCGGGCATATCAGTACAAAGTCCTACCCTTCGGGCTGGCCCTGTCCCCCCGCGTCTTTATGAAGGTTGCGGAGGCGGCCATTGTTCCCCTCAAGGAACAGGGCGTTCGTATCCTCAACTATCTCGACGACTGGCTGATCCTGGCCAGCTCGCGAGAGCAGTTGTGCGAACACAGGGACATGGTTTTAGCTTACCTCAGCCGGTTGGGTCTTCGGGTCAACTGGGACAAGAGCAAACTCGCCCCCGGGCAGAGGATCTCTTATCTCGGTCTCGAGCTAGACTCGGTCGCACGGACTGCGCGTCTCACCGAGGCGCGCGTCCAGTCGGTGTTGAACTGCCTGAGCTCGCTCAAGCGCAGGACAGCGGCTCCACTGAAAGATTTTCAGAGGCTCCTGGGGCATATGGCATCTGTAGCCGCGGTCACGCCGCTCGGATTGCTCCATATGAGACCGCTTCAACACTGGCTTCGCGGCCGGGTCCCGAGATGGGCGTGGCAGCGCGGCACGCTCCGTGTCCCCGTGACACCGAGCTGCCGCCGCACCCTTGTCCGGTGGTCGGACCCTTCGTTCCTGCGGGCCGGAGTACCCCTGGAACAAGTGTCCAGGCATGCTGTGGTCTCCACAGATGCCTCTGCCACGGGATGGGGGGCCACGTACAACGGGCATGCAGTGTCGGGTCTTTGGACGGGGCCTCAGCTGCATTGGCATATCAATTGCCTCGAGTTGCTAGCAGTACGTCTTGCTCTGGCCCACTTCAAGGAGCTGTTGTCAGACAAGCATATACTGGTCCGTTCGGACAGCACTGCGGCCGTTGCGTACATCAACCATCAAGGTGGTCTACGCTCCCGTCGCATGTCGCAACTCGCCCGCCATCTCTTGTTGTGGAGTCAGAAGCATCTGAGGTCCCTTCGGGCCACTCATGTCCCAGGTGTGCTCAACCGTGCGGCCGACGAGCTGTCACGGCAGCCTCCACTTGCGGGCGAGTGGCGGCTCCACCCCCAGGCGGTTCAGCTGATTTGGCAGCGTTTCGGCGAGGCCCAGGTAGACCTGTTTGCCTCCCCGGAAACTGCCCACTGCCAGTGGTTCTATTCCCTGACCGGCGGCACGCTCGGCTCGGATGCCCTGGCACACAGCTGGCCCCCGGGTCTACGCAAATATGCGTTTCCCCCAGTGAGCCTTCTCGCACAACTCCTGTGCAAGGTCAGGGAGGACGGGGAGCAGGTTCTGTTAGTGGCTCCGTACTGGCCCACTCGGACCTGGTTCTCAGACCTCATTCTCCTCGCGACAGCCCCTCCCTGGCCGATTCCTCTGAGGAAGGACCTCCTGACTCAGAGACGGGGCACCCTGTGGCACCCGCGTCCCGATCTGTGGAACCTCCACGTGTGGTCCCTGGACGGGATGCGGAGGTTCTGAGTGATCTCCCGCAAGCGGTCGTAGACACCATCACTTCCGCTAGAGCTCCTTCCACTAGGAGTCTCTACGCGCTGAAGTGGAACCTGTTTGTCGAATGGTGCGCCTCTCGCCGAGAGGACCCCCGATCATGCTCGGTCAGATCTGTGCTTTCCTTCCTGCAAGAAGGGTTGGAGCGAAGGCTGTCTCCCTCCACCCTGAAGGTGTATGTTGCCGCTATCGCTGCACATCACCACGCAGTTGAGGGTAAGTCCCTGGGGAAACACGATCTGATCGTCAGGTTCCTGAGGGGGGCAAGGAGACTGAATCCTCCTCGCCCTTCCTCCGTACCCTCTTGGGATCTGACCCTGGTTCTCACAGCTCTCCGGGGTCATCCCTTTGAGCCTTTGCGATCAGTCGACCTGAAGGTTATGTCCCTAAAAACTGTCCTTCTGGTTGCATTGGCTTCCCTGAAGAGGGTAGGGGACCTGCATGCGTTTTCGGTCGACGAAGCGTGCCTAGAATTCGGGCCCGGTGATTCTCACGTCATCCTGAGACCCCGGCCTGGATACGTGCCCAAGGTTCCTACCACTCCCTTCAGAGATCAGGTAGTGAACCTGCAAGCGCTGCCCTCGGAGGAGGCAGACCCAGCCCTAGCTTTGCTCTGTCCCGTCCGTGCTCTGCGTGTGTACGTGGACAGAACGCGAAGCTTCAGGACCTCAGATCAGCTCTTTGTCTGTTACGGAGGCCAGCAGAAGGGAAAGGCTGTCTCCAAGCAGAGGATGGCCCACTGGATAGTGGATGCCATCGCCTTGGCGTATGAATCCCAGGGCGTGCCTTGCCCGCTTGGGTTGAGAGCCCACTCCACCAGAGGGGTGGCCTCTTCCTGGGCGCTGGCTCATGGCGCCTCGCTGACAGATATCTGTAGAGCTGCGGGCTGGGCGACACCTAACACGTTCGCTAGGTTTTATAGCCTACGTGTAGAGCCGGTATCTTCACGTGTACTCGCATCTACTAGTCGGTAGACGTGTTGTACCCGCTCTAAGTGTCGGCTTGCAATGCCATTCCCGCCCCCTGGCCGGATACGTGCATACTTTTACTCCAGTCGTGTTCCCCGCTTGGCGAACCCTGTCGAGTTCCTCCGCCTCCCCCTTCGGCTCGGACATTGCGGAGTGTCTGATGCCAGGCCTACATCCGTCGCTGACGCTGTCTGTTGGCTGGGGCCCATATGTCGTGACCCCTCTACGTGAGCGGTCCCATATGTGTATTGTCCACGGGTCTAAACTCCCTACGGCGAGCCTGTGTCTTTCCCTTAGCAGAGCCAGCTCTGCTGTCACCTGTCAGATGAGTCTCCCCCTACCCAGGTGGAGCCATCCCAGGGACCCCATATGCGTACTGCCCCCGGGCCAGTCCATATGTGTATTCTCCACGTCAACTCCTCCCCATTGGGTAGGTAGTGGCCTCCGCAGCGTCCCTTACGGGTTCGCTTCCCCAGTGTAGTCTAGTTTACTTAGTGGGTATTCGGTAAGACAGCAGTAAACTCTCTCGGCGTAAGCTCGCCCCTTCACCGTTCCAGCTGGTGCTATGGGTAGCCGAGCTTGCGCTGGGCACTGGAAGGGGTTTCGTAACTGTGGCGCTTTAGTTGGGATCCCAATTCGTCGGTCACTACTGACGTACGTCGAACGTGACAGACTGAAAGGGAACGTCTCGGTTACGTATGTAACCCTCGTTCCCTGAAGGAGGGAACGGAGACGTACGTCCCGTCGCCACAGTTCCTGTACCCTCGCTGTAGTGCGGACACCAGTTGTCTCCTCAGCGAAAAACAGAGTGCGATTGCATCCGCTTCCTATTTATATACACCTGTCGGGGGCGGTGCGCATTATGCAAATATCGCACGCCAATTCCATTGGCTTGTTTTAGTTCACACGAAGCTGATAGGGCTCTCTAAGCGATATCCCAATTCGTCGGTCACTACTGACGTACGTCTCTGTTCCCTCCTTCAGGGAACGAGGGTTACATACGTAACCGAGACGTTTTCAATGTTTTTATTTGCTTGCTTTTAAGTTAAGGCCATATATGTAACGGTCTGAGTTTTGTTCTGTTTAGTTCATGTTTAGAGTTCCCCTTTGTTCTCAGTTTCCCGCCACTTGTTTGTTGTCATGGTTCCTGATTTGATTAGTGTTTGAGTTCAGCTGTGTCTTGTTAGTTAGTCTCGTTTGGTCCTCTGTTCTCCTTGTATTTAAGCCCTGTGTTTGGTCAGTTCCATTGTCAGTACTCTGTTGTTAATACCCAGTTGTTCTGTTCTGTTCAGTTTGTTTTGTAAGGAGAGTGTTAAAGTCCTTTTCAATAAACCTGATACGGCTTGCGATTAGATCCTACACCTCATCCCTTGATTCAACCAAGAGTGACAATATATGCTTGAATGATTATGAAATTAAGTAACTGCAATACTTCCTTTGTTTGTTATAAGATAATATGACTAAGCAACAGTTGTGAAAGTTAGGTTTTTGAGTTTGATGATTGTAACCAACCACAAAAGTTAACCATAAGGATGAAGAGAGCATGTTGCAACCTAAAGCGGAGGTGAACCAGACGAAGACTTCAGTGAAGAAGAGGAAGATACAGAGACTGATACGCCTACAGCAGGAAGATTGGATCATAGGCATTGATCAATTGATGAGTAATATGAAGTTATAATGTCCCAAAAATTAGTATAAAGGTTTGCGGAGTAAAAGGCCTCCTCACATGCTGCCTGCATTAAGCGTAGACACCTGATACCCTAACGAGGGGAGCTTAACAGCATCTCCAATAATGCTGGGTAAAACTAGGATATAGAGCTTTTTAGCTTAAGCTGATTTAAGTTTTATTTTGTTTTATTTTGCATTAACTGCTTTGTATTATAATCAATAAAAGAGATATTTTATTGTTACATTTGCCTTCCGTAAGACTTTACTTATAACTACAAACTGAGCCTTGACAAAAAACAACCACAAGGTAGTCTTCTACGTCATTCCTGAAGGACTTCAAACTGCCGGCGGGTGAGTATCTTTTGGTTTAGACTAGATTTGACTTTCCTTACCCTACCTGAATAATCGTAGGGTTAAAAGGTGTACTATAAATGGTCACACTGACTAACGCTGTGTCTCATTTCGAAGGTTGCGTCCTCTGGAGGTCGCATTCGGAGGTTGCACACGTCATCGAGGCTGTATCATTTCACAAAAGTAAGTAGGACTCTCCGAATGCGACCTTTGAATGCGTCCTTGTTTCACACAAATTCGGAGGATACATGAGGTGTATCCTTTGCAGCAGCAGATAGCCCACAATTCTTTGCGTCGCTGTTAACAACCGTCATTTATTTGATTTTTTTTCTTTTTTCTTGTCAGCGTCGGCAGATAGCCTATACATGTACAAGCGAAAATGTGGTGTTTAAATTTAAGTAGTTTCAAGTTTGTTTTTGTTTTAAACTTTGTTCTTCTTAAAGGGGTACTTCACCCCTGGAAAGATGAATGTGTATTTAAAATTGGTCATTTATGTAGTAGAAATGTGAAATTATTTTTGAATTTGGAGCTTTCTAGACTGAGAAAAGGCAGAAAATGTATTTTTGACTAATGTGGATGAAAGACAACAACTCCCAGAATGCACTTGTTTTGCTGCCCCTGCGAGGCCACGCCCAAACCACGCCTATCGGTTACAGGCGGAATTACCAGGAAAATTCAAACAACTAGGCTTGCTTTGTTACATATTAATTCTATAAATCGTGAGTTAGTTCATACATTTACAGCGAAATGGTGCTAAATTGCTTTGTACCTGGATGTACACCCAAAACCAGGAAAGGACAAGTAAGTTTCCATCATTTTCCGATTAAGTTAAAGATTTGGAGCGATGTAAACAGTGGCTGCGGGCCATCAAACACCCGAAGTTTGGAGATGACACCGTTATAGAAAACCTAAAAAACCGCAGAATATGTAGTCTCCGTTTCAAGCACGAGGACTACGAACCAAATATCCTTGCAATGAAGAGAACCATTCTGAAGGACACCGCGATCGATATTCACTTTCCCAGAGGACGAACAGCCTGGGCATCTGGTACTAAGCGTATTCGCCTAGAGGTAAGACTCGCTGATACTAGACTGATAACACAGTAGCCTATATGTAGTGTTGTAGGTAGCAGTAAAACTGCAAACTTAGCAAAGTAACGTTAGATAGACAATTACATATAAGTTGCATATAAGTTGACTGTTATCAAAGTAAAGCCACTGTTCTGTAAAACTGAGTTAGTCTATTTATCTATTTATGCTAACGTTACCACAAAAGCCTGTTGCTGTATTGGTTGAGATGACTGCAGAGACCGATAAATTTGCGAGATGAACCACTGATGTAGTGCAGACTATAACAAAATATGTTAAGCTTAAAAATATAATTGACACCCACTTTTGATAAAATCTTTGATCTATGTCCGTGAGTAACCTCAAAAGCACATATGTATGGGCGTGGTGAAAAAATGCGGAACTACCTGCTATTACTGGCTGTAGTTTTATGCCTCTGGCCAAAAAAGCCTCCGATGACGCAAAATGACGATTTTTGCGTCATCGGAGGCTTTTTTACAGAATAAAAATGCATAAATCTCTCATCTCGGGCTGATATGAAGGGGGAAAGCACAGTAATTCGAAAATACTAGTGGTATTCTACTAATACAAAGCTTAATGCTAAATCCTGAAGTAACCCTTTAATATCCTCCTCCGTTGTCTCTGTAATAGATATATGTACATAAGCCAGCTCTTCAAGCATTAACTAAAATAAAACAAGTAAATACATTCAAATTATTTTACAAATGTATTAGTAATTTTCATTCATTTGCTGGGAGCACAACGAGGCTGCCGTGAACGCGTTGGCATAGCAACGATATACATCCTGTTTCCTTTCCTGCCTGTGTGTCCTATGAAGGACGTCTCGTTTAATTCTGGTTAAGGATACTCCATATACCGCATCCTTGACAGGATTCGTCCTTTTGAGGATGCAGCCTTCGAAATTAAATGAAACGAGACACAGCTAATGTATGTATATATATTAAGAGTTTGGTTCCAAAACGCAATAACTCCATTTTGATTAATTTGAGTAAAAAGGTGTTTTCTTTACCAAGAAATTGGCAAGATGAAAACCACTACTTTCTGTTTCAAACTTTCACATAGCATCTTTTGGTTATAAAAACTTTAAAAATTCAAATCTGCATTTTGATTTTAAAAAGTTTATTATAAAAACGTATTATTTTTTTGCCAAAATAATAAATAAAGCAATAAATCCATGACACTTTTTTTTTTTTTTCAAAATCTAAACTTTGCCTATATTTATCTTATATACAGGCATTTTACTAAAATTACATTCGCTCCCAAAACAAATTCAACGGGTCATCTTGTTAATATTATAAATTATTTGTCATTACCGATTAAAGAGTATCTGGCGCCACCGCGCGGTTAAATAAACACATTTGCCGAGTACATTGGTATTAAAAACGGCTTTTTAAAAAAAGCCTTTAAAGGGCACCTATTATGCAAAATTCACTTTTACATGGTGTTTGACCATAAATGTGTGTTGGCAGTGTGTGAGCAAAACCACCCTAGAATGAGAAAAATCCACCCAGTGGTTTTTTTACAATCTCAATAATTCATAAGCACTGTCTCAGAACGCCCTGTTCTAAGATTGCTCTCACTGTGACGTAGAATTGCGCTAAGCCCCACCCACGTGGTTTGATTGACAATCTGGTTTTGGCATAGACCCCGCTCCCCGGTGATCGGTCAACCATCCTCCATTGTTTCAACGACAGCCGGTAATGTCTCCTAAGAAACATAAGTGTTCTGTTGTGGGATGTAATAATGAACATAGTAGTTTTCACTTACTGTACTTCCGACATCAGAGCCACTGAAAACGCAGTGGATGGATTTTATTTACGAAGGAAAGGCGCCACTCAAAATTCCAAAATACGTTTATGTTTGCGCGAATCATTTTTTGACTGACTGTTTTGAGAACGAGGGTCAATTCAAAGCAGGTCTTGCTTCAAAGTTAATCCTCAAGTGTGGATCGTTGCCTACTGTTCGCGATCCAACGTCACCTCCAGAAGAAGTAAGTGTATTTAATGTTTTTTGAGCAAATAGTCATTTCAGTCGATGTCAGCCAATTCAATAACAAATGCGTCTAAAGTTGTTGTCGTCGTCGTAGAATGTCTGTGTATATAATTTAAACCTTGTTTGTATAGTGTGTATCCACACGTATATATATATTTTTTAAAGATATTGTATTAAAAACTGTGTATGTTTACTTAGCAAACGTTATCACAGTATTTGTGTTTGTAGTTTAAAAAAATTGCGCGAACATTATCACAGTGTGTGTGTGTGTGTTGCACATCCATAATTGCAAAGGGGACGCGATTAAAACTTTATAAGTACATAAATGTATCAAATAACCATTCAGAGACGTCCTGCTCCATTCTCAATTGTGTTTCTTCTGCCGGAGTCTCTTCATCATCTGGGTCTGATTCCGGTTCAAACATGTACGGCTGAATGCCATACAAAACAGCGGGTCTCTCACTCTCAGCCATTCTGCTTCTAACGACTGTTTATTGCCATAGGTATGCAAGTTACGCCCTCATCCAAAGGCAGGGCGGGGATATGCAGCTCATTTATATTTAAGGTGGTATACACCAAAACAGCTCATTTTAAAACAGGCCCCAAAAATGACATTTTCAAATTGTTATAATAAATTAACTGTGGGGTATTTTGTGCTGAAACTTCACAAATACATTCTGGGGACACCCAAGACCAATATTACATCTTGTAAAAAGGGGCATAATAGGTGCCCTTTAATGTTTACAGTGGGTGGTATGGTGCCCTGTGATTGGTTGAGCGGATATATCGCGTTCTGCAGAAAAAGGAGACTGGCGTTTGTCGTGTTTTGGAAAGAAAGTGAGAAAACATGACAGAATAACACGACAGATATCGCATTTTATTAAACGCAAAATTAATAAACGACTTTTAAATACCGACCAGATACAATACTGATTTTGGCGGAAACTCAATTTTTTTGAAAATGGCATTTATCGCGTTTTGGAACCAAACTCTTCATATATATGGAATAAAATTGAAATTTCTGGAGAATTAACAAACGTTAAGGATGAAGTGGCACCAAACGGATTTGCAGTCTCTTTTAAAATAGTCTGTGACATACAATAACACTGAGTTTAGGGTGTGATAATGGTAGACAATGGTAGACAGATGGAATGTTCAAAACTTGTTTTAAAACATTCATTACTTTTTCAATTCTGGCACAAAAGAAATGACACCCAAGGAAAAGAACAAGCAGCATTACCTGGACGAAGACGATCACGCTAAAGAGCACTAGGAAAGGTTTCGCTCGGCTGCGCTCATCTTTCTTTGGCTTGATCAGAGTGTCATTAGGGAACAGCACACGGGACTTCCTTCGCTTAGGCTTTCTGGTTTGGGGGCTCTTAGGATCAGAGGCAACTGAGCCGACAGCCAATTTGACTGAATTAGATCTCTTTAGGTACTTTTTCTTGATTCGCATCATGGCTTTCAGCTGTGGGGAGAAGATGGACGTTCTTTGCCCACCTTCATTCTCCTCATTTCCTCTCTCCTTTTCCACTTGAACATCCATTGAAACCCCTTCACAGTCCACCACCAGTCTAGAATACTGAGAGAAACAAACAGGACCTTGTTATAGTTAAATACTTGCATTAATTCACTTGGTAAATGCTTTATTACAACTCTTACAGTGCCTTCAAAGAATACACGGTGGTATGTGTATTTTATTGAACTCAGTGTTACAGTTGATCTATAAGAAACATAAAAGCATACATGTTGAAAAAAATGTTGTAGGATTTACAAAAATTACAAACAATTACAAAGAAACAGCCTGTGACACATTGACATTTTGAAGTAGAAAGAAGTGAAATAGTATACTATTTTCTTTCTTAAACGTGATTTTACCAAGTACAACATGTTTCTGGATCAACATCTTTGTTGATCCTGGAACAATTCCAATCAACCAATCAGATTTGAGGGACAAGTTTACAGTTTCTGTCAAGTTTAGGCTTACAACCAGGGTTAGGTGCTTCTACATCAGTGTTATTCACCTATCATTTCTCTCTGATTTTTAGGGTTAGGTTTAGGGCTAGGACTAAATTTCAGACAGGAATGTTGTTCCAGGATCAACAAAATCTTACTTGGCAAAATATTCACTCAAAGTTCATGCAGTTCTGCTTCAAGTCAAGGCAGTTAGCGTGACTGGTTTTGAACAGTCTTACATTTTGCTGTCTCTTGGCAAACGTGTGATAATTAGAGGTAATTAAGATTGAGGGGCTAAATAAGAGACTGGATTTGGCAGCAATAGATGTGTGTGTATATAGAGAGTGGATGTAAATTGTAAAACATGAACCTCAGGCAAAGGAAAGTATAAGGCAAGACAAACAGATTCTAAAGAGCATTTTGGCCTCAAACAAATCTAACTGCGTTTTTAAAGTTTAAATAGCATGGATTTCACTTTCATGGCTTTACAAAGTCATTGAGAAAGTTCTGATATTAAATTATGCTCCCATTAAAAGCACATTTCTGATACAGGCTGTAAGTAATGTGTGTGTGTGCTTTTTCATGATTTATGAGGACACAAATTTGTATAATGACATGGGTATTACACTGGTATTATGACGTAAACATGTTTTATGAGGACATTTCATGAGTCCTCATATTTAAAATAGCTTCAAAAACATACTAAACAATGTTTTATTAAAAATTTAAAAATGCAGACTTTTCTCATTGGTAGGTTTAGGGGTAGTGTAGGGTGATAGAATGTACAGTTTGTCAACAATGGAACCACTTGGGAGAGAACTGTCAGGAGACTTATTTCTTAGCACAAAAGAGGACAGTGGTACAAGAGGATTACCAAATCATCGTTTTAAGTGTGAAAATACAGCAAAAGTAACACAGAAATTCAAAAACAATGGACTTGCGACACGGCCCCTGAAATAATCAGGCCTTCATTTTAAGCTTTCATTTAGTGATGAGGGATTTTGCTACACAAAGAGCAGGAGAAATACCAAGCGAGTGTTTCAGAGCCAGCAAAAGCTATGAAACGAGTGACTGTTTATCTCACAGAGTAAGATGCAGCCTGCAGAAATGACATGCATGGTTGTTGTTCTCACTGGAACTACCTACTGTAGCCAAAGAACAATAAAGTTAGCCATTTCCAAAGCCCATATTTACAAAATATAGATTCTGGAAATCAATACTCTGGTCTCATGAGACCAAGTCAATCATTTTGGATCTAACAGCATCCAAAATGTTCTTGTGTTGCTAGAGGAGGAGTACAGTGAGAAGTGCCTGGTTCCCACAGTAAAGTTCAGTGGTAGTAAAGCTCTTATATAGGGATATATGAGTACTGAAGGTGTGAGGGAGTTGTGCTTTATCAAAGCTGTCATGAATTCCCAAACCACTGTGTAATTTAATACACAAACTTGAAACAGAAGAAGTTACCCTTTCCTCATTCCCTGCATTGTTGGGCATTTTTTCAACATGAGAATGAGGATATGCATTCTCCCAAGGTGAAAAACCTTCTGTGGACATGTATTGCACTCAATCTTAAAGGGATACTCCACCGTTTTTTCATATTAAACTATGTTATTCCCTTAACTAAGACGAGGTGATACATACCTGTCTCGTCTCAGTGCGTGCACTAAATCGCTCTGTCTTGCGGCGAAACTTTGTTAGCACTTAGCTTAGCTATTTAAATACAGTTACTCGAGTAGTGTAACTCGACCTAGGACGGTGACACAAAACAAAACGTTGCGCTTTTCTAAGCGTGTAAAATGGATAACTATATTGTATGGCGGAATACCATAGCAAGTGCACGGGAGCACTTTGACTTGGCGCAGTAATATCTTCACTCGTGAAAAGTCCTCTCACCGGCCCCCGCTCCCTCTCATTTCCGTCAATAAAACCAACGTGACTTTTACCACCTGTGCTATTAGCAAACTGCAAGAGATCATTTGCAATGGCGGACTTTGTAGATAATTATGACTTGTTTGTAGCAGACCCAGAGCCATATCTGTTTGAACCAGAGTACACGGAGGAGGAATTAGCTCTTATGGACCGTGAGAGGGAAAAAAGATACGAACCAGAACAGACCGGAGCCGGCGAAAGAACACGGGCAAACAGCAATTGGTGGTGCAAGTGTGACTGTTGCGAACAGCAACGGTGTTTTTGGATTCTTGTTCAAAGCAGCTAACCAAGCTCTCCGCTGTATGTGGTGAGTTGGAATTCTGTGAAACATGACGGCACTATATACCTTCTCCTTGTTATCACAACCCTTTACGATGCACGTTATAACCATGATTGTCCACAAACTATCTTCCTACAACCTGATACTTCATCAACTCTGCTCAAACTATTACTACTGGTGCAGGTTACGTTGGTTCTATTGACGGAAATGAGAGGGAGCGGGGGCCGGTGAGAGGACTTTTCACGAGGGAAGATATTACTGCGCCAAGTCAAAGTGCTCCCGAGCACTTGCTATGGTATTCCACCATACAATATAGTTATCCATTTTACACGCTTAGAAAAGCGCAACGTTTTGTTTTGTGTCACCGTCCTAGGTCGAGTTACACCACTCGAGTAACTGTATTTAAATAGGGAAAACGTGGAGGTGTCTGGTAGCTTCTCTGCTTGGCCACTATTGAATGAACTGGGCTAAGCTAAGTGCTACAAAGTTTCGCCGCAAGACAGAGCGATTTAGTGCATGCACTGAGACGAGAGAGGTATGTATCAACTCGTCTTAGTTAAGGGAATAACATAGTTTAATATGAAAAAACGGTGGAGTATCCCTTTAACACTTTTGAGCACCAGTTGGGGATTCTGTAGAGACGAGTTGAACACTCCCCATTAAAGGGCATTTAAGGAGCTCATCATCCAGGAGTTAAACAGGACAGATGTGACAATTTGTCATGAACTTGTACACTCCGTGCCAAGAAGAGCAGTATATTCAACATTATGGAGGCCATACTAAGTACTAGAATATTATACATTTGTTGAATTAAATCTAGGGTGTACTCATTTCTACAATCCTTAATTTAAACAAAATTGGCTAATTTATTTATTTTATGGCTATTAATGACATATATTTCTCAATTTTTATTATGTATATGTTTAATACATTTTAGTTTTGCCATCTTTCCATGAATTGCATTAGTGATCATAATGTTCAGAGGGGGTGTACTCATTTATGCTGTGCACTGTACGTCACTGGACTTAATCTTTGGGGTACTTTAGACCGCGATGGAAATGCAGACAGCAACAGGTCTGTGGGGAAAAAAGTACCTCAGACAAATTGTTCCTGGTAATTTCGGTGGAAAAGTGGCTTTAGTGATATTTGGCACCAGTTTATGTTGATGTTGATGATTTTGTTCTCTTCAGCTCAATGGATAGAAATGGTGCTTTATTTGCAAATGTTTTATGAAAAAGTTGAAAAAGTGAATCACATTTTTTTTTCAGAAAATGTAATAATCTAGTTTCCGTTTACTCAAGATACACGTATGCATACAGGAAAAGTCCAGATGTATTTCTCACTACAGTTTTTGACACATTGCTCTCATGTGTATTATAATCACATCATCTTGAGCTCCACATGTCCGGGCAGAGAAAGAGAGGGATGTGTTCTCATACACTATGTATGTGTGATGACTTTACAATTTTGCATAACTGTCTATACACTCACACTGCTGTTTTGCATTATGACAAATGTACAAACAGGAAGCTAATGTACTGTATACTATGGCACTGAAATTAAAGACTGAGCTTTTGGTTCTATCTGTATAACAATATACATGTGAAATAATGGCCCCAAAAATGATTAGAATGCTTAAAACCATAAAAGTTTAGTTTATGTAAGTGCTACTGATGTGGAGATTTCTGGCTCATTAATGTCTTTGCATTAGGTACAGTAGGTGTCTATATCTGCACTCAGATGAATGCTCAAGTGCATGTGCTATCTATCTGAAAGGTATAGTTCACCCAAAAATGAAAATTACCCCATAATTTACTCACCCTCAAGCCATCCTAGGTGTATATGACATACTTCTTTCAGACGAACACAATCAGAGTTATATTAAAAATATCCTGGCTCATCCAAGCTTTATAATGGGAGTTTTTGAAGCCCAAAAAAGTGCATCCATTGATCATAAAACATACTCCATGCGGTTCCGGGGGGTTAATAAAGGCCTTCTGAAGCGAAATGTAAATGGTAAATCGGTTTAGCAAATCGAGGGAACAAAATAGTAAGTTGTGCGAGCGATTTAGCAAATCAAGGGGACGAAATAGTAAGTCTTTTATAAGTATTTTTTTTCCTGCATGTAATGTGCGGGGCTTCGTACAAACGCACACAAACCGATAAAATACAATAAAAAAATGAGATAAAATACAATAAAAAATCATCTACAAACAGCAAATCTAAGGGGCCGTTCACATTTCGCATCTAAAAATGCGTGGAAAGCGTGGCCGAACCGCTTTCTCCGTCTTTCCAAAGGCTTGCGCTCCCGTGGTGTCTGTCGTTGCTATGCAACCATGAACTGCGCTCTCCACGACGATGAGGAAGTTTCAGCAAAGGATAAAGCCCTTGCATTAGCTCTACTACTAGATATATTTATGGAGATGAGATATAAAAACCACAGTGTACAGCTATGATCAGCTATTCAGCTGAACTTTCGATGTTTTGTTACGGAAAGTCCGAAACCGATCGGTTGGTTCTTGTCACATGACCTGCGGTGCGCTTGTGGCATTCTGAAAAGTTGAGATGTTTTCAACTCGCTGTAAAACGCACCGCATGCGTGTTGCGACTGCGTCGCTTCCATTATGAGCACGCTTGCCGCGCGCCTACATTTGAAATAACGAATTTGAGCATTCAAAAGACGCAATATGTGAACGGCCCCTAAATGTACACTTTTGCAAAAGCCTTTATTTCAAAGAAGTTGACAAAATGAAACAACATTTGTTGGCTTCATTCAAGGTTCAGATTTCTGGATGTAAATGTAGTAAGTCTATTTTACAAGTCTTATTTGTAAATGTAGATTTCTGGATGTAAATGTATGCAAATTATTTGATTAGACACGATCTCATTTGTATATCTAAACATAAGATTTCAGAAAACTTGTGATATATTAAGTGTTTTTGATTCTTAATGCAATCAACTGGGGAAGTATGGTGATATCCATTAGTTAATTTTTTTTTTTTTTTCCCTATTCACCTGGGATGTCTTGCCTTAAATATAAATACCATCTGATATTTTGTTATCCAATGCAATGACATTCAGACATTTTTAAATGTGAAAACTGAAGCCACTGTAGATGCATAATATGAAAACATAACTGTATATTTCCATCTTTCAAGCGATGGTTGAAGAATGGTGTTTGTTTGCACGCAGCTCTGTGAGGGCAGTTATGCAAACTTCACCATGCAAATGGTGATCATTGCACAGAAGCACTAACATAAAAAATGAATATGGAGACAGCAATGAAGGGGATTACAAAAAAACATGTTATGGTTCTCCTTTTTGTCAACATCAGGGTCAGATGCCTGAACTTGCCTGATTGTATGGATATGAAATACAACATGGGCCTTTACCTTGCATGGATGAGTCTGGTATCACCTGCAACGATATCACTGTGATAAAGAGAAATACGTGACGGTCTATGTGCAACGAGGTTAAACCAAAAATAGAAAAAAAAGAAAAGGTGATGAGACAGAAAACAGAGATTGTTACCTTCAAAGTTGCATGAGGCTGTCTACTTGCTACCTTCTCCTTGAGTGTTGGTTCTTCTCCTCAAAGATGGTGATTTTGACGACGATGATCCAAACACACATGCACAGCTTTCGGCTACCTGCGCACACCTGTGTCCATCACACCATCTCTGTGTTTGAGCTCCACCCTCTCGTTCCACTGTCACTTCACGTCTCTCTTTCCGTTTTCCTTTCCTTCTCCCATTAACCACAAACAATTTCAGTGCCATTCAGATTCAGATGGAAAAAAAAATCTATGCAGTTCATATAGAAAATCATGCATGTTTTAAAGCAACTTTTAGACTGTAATTTTAAATAGTATAAATAATCTTATTATGAATATTTACAGTTTGAGGTTAAGCCTATTAGAGCAAGGAAATATGTATGTCAGTGCTCTATAATGCTGCTGTGTAAAGACACTTTTCTTATTTAAAAGAGCAAAATGAATTACAATGGATAACCGCTCTCAATTCAGGTCCCCAAAATAAGTCTTATTTTTTCCTTCATATAAGGAACATTACAGCTGTATTCTCAAATAATGTTTATCACAAAACTTAGTTTGCCGTTTGCAGTCATTGATGCTAGTATGCCATTTATGAATGTTAATTAAAATCTCTTAACCATGTAAAGCCTGCAATATGAAATAATAGTCAGAAAACTTTAGACAAAATGTTGAAAACATTTATAGTATTACAGATACATCAGGCTTTCATAGCTCATATAGTATGATATAGTGAGAATACGGAGCTCATAAAAACACCTCAGCTGTTTTATTCAGAAGCCCAAACTGAGAAAAAATAGGACTTTTCACACTTGAAATTGTTAAAGATTAGATCACTTTAAAATTAAAATTTCATCAAACGCACCGCATGCGTGTTGCGACTGCATCGCTTCCATTATGAGCACGCTTGCCGCGCACCTGCAGTTGAAATAACGAATTTGAGCGCGCAAAACACGCAATATGTGAACGGCCCCTAAATGTAAGCCAAATGTAAGCCACCTAAGCCATCCTAGGTGTAGGGTTAAAGGATTAGTTCACTTCTCAATGAAAATTTTTATGGATTGAAAAATATATGAATGAATGAATGAATGAATGAATGAATAAATAAATAAATAAATAAATAAATAAATCAGAGGCCACCATGTCTGAGGAATGACCCATCTCTACACCACTGGCGTAGTTCTACATTGTTGACAAATTATCTAAATTACATTTACATAACTGATCTGTGGGTGGAACAGACAGTGGTATTATTTTGAATTATTTTCAGTCTAATTCACTAATTATTCAATTAGAGTAGTTTTGTTGGAGAAGCAACTTCCCTAATGAACAGTACAGTAGGTATTCCACGTCCAAGCATCCACACAGAAACAGAGCACGAACCATGAAAGTTCATATCCTTGATATTTCACCTGAGGGACGTTTGTCACAAAGTTCGTCATCTGTATGTCTGTTTGTACACAAAACTGAATGACCAATTGCGTCACAATCTTGAGCGGACACTGAGTTTCTGTTTCCATGGCAACATTAAAAACTGACAGTGGTGCACTTTTCTGCAATTAACAATTAATTTATTATTAACAATGAATTAAATTAATATATAATATAAAATTAAGCAGATTATTGGTCAAATATATAATTATATCTTAAGTAATCATTGGTCTAGTTATATGTTTACTAGAGAGTGATTCCTGTTTGTATTTGGCATGATATTGCATCAGAAAGGAATGCAATTACTCACCCACTTGGAGGAGCCTGCAGGAAAACACTGTATGTAGGAGGGCTGGTGAGTAACACTGCTTGTGTGTTCGTGTGTTTGGGGTAAATTATATTGGCCTTGACCTCATACAGAGAGATAAGAGCGACTCTTTCATCTTCCTGAAAGTGCGGTGATATTTACAACATGGTGGGAGGAAGCTTGTTTTCTACGCCATTTCCATACACTATAGAATATTTCTTTGTTCCTGCTGTTAGAGCACAACAGTGACAGCCCACTTTTTTCCAGCAGATTCAAAGTCTTCAATAAAGTGTTCTAAAACAATAATCAAAAAAGCAGTTCTGAGTTAATTGCAACACTACAAGCTTTGAGACTGAAGACTGGAGTAATGATGCTGAAACTTTGGCTGTGACATCACAGGAATAAATTACATTTCAAAATATATATTTAAATAGAAAACACTTAAATTAAATTGCAAATATACATTTCACAAAATTACTGTTTTTACATTATTATTTTTTTTTATTATTAAAAAAGGCACCTGAGACTTCTTTTAAAAACATCAAAAAATCTTACTGACCTCACAGTGACTTGGCATGTATCATTGCAATCTAAGAGCTCATTATAGGTTTGTCTTTTATACAATGTTATCTGAAAAGTACCCTATGTAACTTTTGGCCCTCTAGCGGTTAAAAAACAAAACTTTATGCATTTTGCAGAAGAACATTGTTTCGATTGTGCTTCGGCTCTGATTGACTGTGCGGATGAATATGTTTATCATACTTCTCATAAAACATTCACTACTAGGCTTAAGAGATATAACCAGTTCAGATGGAAAGGATCGCAATCTGACCAGCTGAAGACGTTACTGTAGCTTTTCCCATTAATAGACACGGTACTTTCTTGAAAATAAATTCCAGCACAGCACTAAAACAACTATAATGAAATGAGCAATTTATCGGTTCAATAAAATACCTTACTGACATCTCCGCATTGCTTTTGCAACATTTCAAATCCCTCAGTTCTCACCATCTCTGAAAAACCAAGCCCATGTTGATTCTTGTTTTATTACGAGCTCTGTCGCTTTCTCTTATTTCCAACAGACTCTCCTCTGTTCTGCGTTTTTTTAAAATGGGTGATTCACCGGAGGTTTGAGATTTAGCGGCTCCAAGTCAACCTTTCTCGTTAGTTGTGTGACACTAACATATGCCACTCCCACACCACACACACATCAAAGTAGCAGCAACTTTTCTCTATTTACAGATATGACGAGACACACACAGGTGAGAGACGTATCTATGCAATTTCCTGCAAAAAAACATCCCGACAGGTCTAAAATATAAACACTTATAACAGGCTTACCATAGTGAATCAGGGTAAAACACATTTTTGAAGAACTGGTAATGTACTGATTCATTATTTACATTTTATTAATGCTGAACAAAAAAAAAAAGTTACATACTGTACCTTTAATCAGTAAAAATCAATTTCTCAGTAGAGAATATAAATGATTGGCTGCATCCGAAATCACATACTTAACTTCCCTACTATATAGTAGGCGAAAAACAGTATGTGACAAAAGAAGAATGTCACAGTGCTCTTAAAAGAGTAGGCAAAAAGTGACCTACTTCTTCTGGTGAGATTCTGAAGTGTGCATACCATGGATACTTTACTATCCCATGAGGCCACAGGAGAGGATTTGTGAATGGCGGTGATGTGACGCAAATGATGCCGGTAAGTCACGTGATAATGACAACATGGCGTATGTCCAAATTACATTCTACACACATTCATACCACTGTTAAACATTTTAGTGTGAAATTACAGTACGTTCTAGGTTAATAATTGCATTACTTTCACAGTAATTTCACAGTAGGACTTCTCTTTTATCTAACACTGACTTTACAGTACTGGAAAAAAAATGACTGTAAACGAACAATATCATATTCTATTTCTATAGTGCATGTGTACTATGAAGGTACCCAGCATGCAATGCAGCATGAATAGGTTATGCTGTAGAGTTTTTTTGATACTTGTTGGTTTTATTTGTGCTGCTGATCTTATTTTTGGTTCACTTTTAGCAATTTGTTTTCTTTTTTTAAAGTATTATTTGTTTAGTGTCACCATTGTTGTGTTTTGTAGTATTGATGTCTGTGCTTATAAAAAAAGTCGTTGCAAGATGATGTCACACCTTTCAAAGATTAATCTCAGCAGTTGCTTCACCATTGTGAAAGATCAATCTACAAACAGTTATGAATTTGAAATAAGATACGGGTAAATCTTCATGCTAAAATAACTCTAAAGGGAATAGTTTGATATGGCAAGCCGTTTTAACTTTTATTCATTCTCAGGATATGAATTCTTGATATCAACAATACAGTTTTCACTAGTTAAAATGCTAATTTTTGATATCAAGAATTATATTTCCACTAGTAAAAACTAGAATTCTTGATATCTGTAATTGTACTTTCACTAGTGAAACGTCACCATAGGCTGCCATTCAAATTCAACTGTTGATATCAAGAACTGATTTCTTACTAGTTGAAATTACAATTTCACATAGCAGAAATACAGTTCTTACTAGTAAAAATCATAATTTTTGATATCAATAATTCAGTTGTCACTAGTTGAAATGTCAGTTCTTGATATCAAAAATTGAATTGGTACTAGTAAAAATGTTAATTTTTGATATCAATAATTTGATTTTCACTAGTAAGAAAGCCATTTTAGATATCTGAAATTATATTGATATCAGAAATACATTTTCAGATATCAAAATGAACATTTTTACTAGTAGCAATTCAATTGTTGATATCAAGAACTGACATTTCAACTAGTGACAATTGAATTCTTGATATCAAAAATTCACATTTTACTAGTAGCAATGTAATTATTGATATCAAAAATTATGATTTTTACTAGTAAGAATTATATTTCTGATATGTGAAATTGGAATTTCAACTAGCAAGAAATCAGTTCTTGATATCAACAATTGAATTTGAAAGGCAGCCTATGGTGACATTTCACTAGTGAAAATACAATTACAGATATCAAGAATTCTGGAAATTCAAATGTTGATGTCAAGAATTAACATTGTTACTAGTGGAAATGTAATTCCTGATATCAACAACTGAATTGTTGATATCAGGAACTGAACACTGATCGTCATAATGGTGACTTCAACACAATTACAGTGATAAATAATATAATTTCTTACAGTGGCATGGTTAAAGACAACGTTATACTGTGAATTCACAGTAAAACAAGAGCAGTAAATTACTGTGATGTATCATTTTCCTGTTGATTAACAGAAATTCATAAGAAAATGACGAATGTAAATTTCCAACTAGTCATTTATTGTAAAATAATACTCTTTAAACCTGTTAATTCCTGGCAGTGTATATATAGAACATACTTTTTTTTAGCAGTCATGAAGTAACTACTTATTCAATATAAATACCTACTCAAGAGAGTATGTGATTTCGGAAGCAGAGTTTTTTTTTTTTTTTACTTACTTACTTACGGAAACCGCTCTGCTGTAAGAAAAAACTAAAACACTTGGAAACATAAAGGAAGTAGGACTAATAGCTGTGGTAAACATTATTTGATAGCACTTGGGTCTTGAATAGCAATAAACTCTTTATGTTTGGTGTGCCACAGATACACAATGACTCTCATACTCAGTACGAAAACTCACACATGCAGACTCAACACGACCGCCAACAAAAACAAAGATAAGGAACAGACAAATCTCTTGCCGGTTCCCATAAAAGACACACATAACCAGTTGGCTGAAGCAGACATTCATAACACACACAGTCACACATTCTTTTGTCAAAATCTCTTTCTACACCAGTAACAAGTTTGTAACAAAATTGTGCATTGTAGTTTCACATGCTGTACACAATTGTAGGCCTAACACAAACATGACTGCTGTAATCCGGTCTTTGTGGCAGTTTAAACATCAGATGACGTACATTAGCATTAGCTGCGACAATACAGAGGCAGAGATGTGTCACATAAGTGCGACAACGCATTATGACATCACTGCTCACCCAAACAGTCTGGAAGAATCAGTGGTGATCAAACTAAACCAACATTTACCTTAATACAGTACATTCAAATCATCTCACTGTACAATCAAACCGTCTCTAAGAAAAGAACTGGTCATGTCTGTGGATATCTGATCCAAATCCACACGGGCACACCTTATAATCAACATTTATTTTAAGACCAGATGTGTCTGACTGTAACACTTTACAATAAGTTATTATTTAACATGAACTAACAATGAACAATATTTCTACAGCATGTATATGCCTATTAATCTTAATTTAAATATTGAAGCTTGTTTCCACCACAGAATAAAAACAATAGTTGAATTTTTCCTTACAATTGTGAGTTTATATCTTGCAAATGTGAGAAACAAAGTCAGAACTACAAGATATAAACTCGCAATCATGATTATCAGAGGAAAAGTCATACATATGAAATAAAAAGGTTTCTAAATTACCTTTTTTATTCTGTGGTGGAAACAAGCTTCCATATACAGTACAGTCCAAAAGTTTGGAACCACTAAGATTTTTAATGTTTTTAAAAGAAGTTTCCTCTGCTCACCAAGGCTACATTTATTTAATTAAAAATACAGTAAAAACAGTAATATTGTGAAATATTATTACAATTTAAAATAACTGTGTACTATTTAAATATATTTCACAAAGTAATTTATTCCTGTGATGCAAAGCTAAATTTTCAGCATCGTTACTCCAGTCTTCAGTGTCACATGATCCTTCAGAAATCATTCTAATATGCTGATTTGCGGCTCAATAAACATTTATGATTATTTTCAATGTTGAAAACAGTTGTGTACTTTTTTTTTTCAGGATTCCTTGATGAATAGAAAGTTCAAAAGAACAGCATTTATCTGAAATACAAAGCTTCTGTAGCATTATACACTACCGTTCAAAAGTTTGGGGTCAGTGGGAATTTTAATTTTTATTTTTTTGAAAAGAAATTAAAGAAATGAATACTTTTATTCAGCAAGGATGCATTAAATCAATCAACAGTGGCAGTAAAGACATTTATAATGTTACAAAAGATTAGATTTCAGATAAACACTGTTCTTTTGAACTTTCTATTCATCAAATAATCCTGAAAAAAAAATATTGTACACAAATATTTTGTACAATTGTACACATTAAATGTTTCTGAAAATTCAGCTTTGCAATCACAGGAATAAATTACTTTGTGAAATATATTCAAATAGAAAACAGTTATTTTAAATTGTAATAATATTTCACAATATTACTGTTTTTACTGTATTTTTAATTAAATAAATGTAGCCTTGGTGAGCAGACGAAACTTCTTTTAAAAACATTAAAAATCTTAGTGGTTCCAAACTTTTGGACTGTACTGTACGTAAGGTTAATTTCAACAATGCATTTTTTAAAAATCAAATATTAGTTAATGCACCATGTTGTACCTTGCTTATGTTTATTAACCAAATTTAATAAAGATGGATAATAATAGAAATGCTGTAAATATTGCTCAGCTAATGCATTAACTAATGTTAACAAAAGAGACCTTTGCGTTCATGCAGAGGGCTATTGTTGGATCTTTTGCTTACTAATGTATTGATTTCAAAATTCAGAAAAACTCCAGATCGCTTAGTGCAGAGTAATACTTCCTTTTACACTTTTTCATCACATCCTTTTAGCTTAAGTCACTGAAGTTGCACAGAAGTTAATTTCCCCATTTCTGCGGTTTGAAGAATCGGATAGCAGTCATGTTTTCACTGGTTTGTTTGGTTTTGTCAGCCATACAAGGAGTCAGAGGGGCAGCTTGACGAGCTCTGGTACTTTTCCATTGCGTAGGCCGCACATTACTGAAGCGCGGTGAAGTTCGGGCCAGATTCGTGAATTAATTGTGGCGAGAAGGCGCCATCTGGTGGACGTGCGGGGTAGTGGCAGCTTGCTAAAAGACTTGCAGTATTTTTTTTTTAATTTTTTTTCTACATGTCTCTGATAAACTTTGATAATGCTATAGCTATGTAATCGCTTTGGGCAATGAGACAATATGACTTTAAAGGGTTAGTTCACCCAAAAATGAAAATAATGTCATTTATTACTCACCCTCATTCTCCACCCGTAAGACCTTTGTTCATCTTCGGAACACAAATTAAGACATTTTTTATAAAATCCGATGGCTCAGTGAGGCCTCTATTGCCAGTAATGTCACTGAACCTCTCAAGATGCAGAAAGGTACTCAAAACATATTTAAAACAGTTCATGATGTGAGTACAGTGGTTCGGATCGCGTATCAAACTGCCAAACTGCTTAAATCACGTGACTTTGGCGCTCCGAACAACTGATTCGAAACAAAAGATTCATAAAGCTTCGAAGCAGTGAAATTGGCCATCACTAGATATTGTTGAAAAGTCGTTATTTTGTTATTTTAGCATGCAAAAAGTATTCTCAACGCTTTATAATATTAAGGTTGAACCACTGTAGTCGCATGAACTGTTTTAAATATGTTTTGAGTACCTTACCTTTCTGGATCTTGACAAGTTCGGTGTTATTGCTGGCAATGCAGGCCTCACTGAGCCATTGGATTTCATAAAAAATATCTTAATTTGTGTTCTGAAGATGAACGAAGGTCTTACGGGTGTAGAACGACATGAGGGTGAGTAATAAATGGCATAATTTTCATGTTTGGGTGAACTAAC
The DNA here is from genome assembly GCF_018812025.1 of Megalobrama amblycephala. Taxonomy (NCBI): domain Eukaryota; kingdom Metazoa; phylum Chordata; class Actinopteri; order Cypriniformes; family Xenocyprididae; genus Megalobrama; species Megalobrama amblycephala. The sequence goes on from NC_063047.1 coordinate 29,591,551, forward strand.
CTTTTAATAGCTGTACTGGTATGAGAAAGGAAAATAATTAATCAACATTGTAAACATACAATGTCAATTGATGCACTATGTACTTAAACACTATGTACAGTGTATGAATTTTATAAGGTTGAGCTTCTGTTTACTATTTGAGTGCTCTATGGCTGCATCCAAAATCGCATACTTCCCTAATAGTAGGCGAAAAACAGTATGTGACAAAAGTAGTATGCCCGAATTCACAGTACTCATAAAAGAGGAGGCAAAAAAGTACCCGGATGACCAACTACTTCTGGTGAGACAGTGAAGTGTGCATACGATAGACACTTTACTATCCCATCAGGCCACAGGAGAGGATTTGTGAATGGCAGTGAAGCGAAGCAACTGACGTTGCAAGGTCACATGATAAGGGCAACATGGTGAATGTAGTACACATTCATACTATATATAACATACTTTTTTAGCAGTCACAAAGTAATGACTTATTCTACCTACTCAGCAGAGTATGCGATTTTGGACGCAGCCTTCATTTTTTCACACTCTAATACAAAACGTCAGAATAGTGTACAAGAACGTGAATTGGGACACACCTATTGGCTACTGTTTTTGCCTTTTCCTTATTCTTCTTTTTTATTTATTTTATTTTTTTTATTGGGTGAAAATGTGTAATATAATAATTTAATGTTACCAATACTTTGGCAATCTTTTACTATGCCAATAAAATTCAGTTTAGTGAGGAGAAAAAAAAAGATGTTTAACATTCGCATAACCAATTAAAAATGTTTTTAAAAAAATTAAAAACTGGACGTTTTGAATGCTCTGAGAACATTCAGAAATAACATTTTCATAACTTAATGGGAACGTTAGAAAAGCTTTGTTACAACATTTTTTTTGTTAGCTGGGATGATTGTCAATGAAAGTATAGTTCTGGAAAAAAAATCCTCCTGACTACCAGGAAAAAAAAAAGTTTTGTGAATTTAGTATATTTTTTATGTCATTACCAGTGTTGGGTAAGTTACTCAAAAAAAGTAATCCACTACAAATTACAAATTACTACATTAAAATTGTAATTTGATTACATTACTGATTACTGCATGTAAAAAGTAATCAGATTACTAATTACTTTACATTCAAGTTACTTTGAAGCCTACAAAAATACGCAACAAACTGAAACTCATAGTTCTTTCTGTAATTTGATATTGACTGAAAAATATTACAGAAGTATGAAAACAGCAACTTGACTTAAAAATATTCGTTAATCATCTATAGGTAGCTTATTCATTCAAATGCAATCAACAGTCGCCTGAGGGCGCTCAACGACCACGTCATCTGTGAGCGTGAGATTCTAACTAGAGCCCGACCGATATATCGGCCGGCCGATATTATCGGCCGATATGAGCTAATTGCATTTAAATCGGCATCGGCGTTTATAACGGCCGATGAAACATGAGAAACAGAGTCTCATGCTTCACTCATGTTATGAGTGTAGCATAGTTTGCCCACCAGAGGGAGCTCTGCAACTCCCCAGTTGACAACAGCGCCAGAAATCCACTACAGAAGAAAGTAGTGTTGTACTCTTTTGACGGTGAGTCTGTCGTTTGTCATGTGAAATGATTGTAGATTTAGTTCATACACTGTATATAAAAACAGTGTGGTAGTTCTAGCTAACGGTCCTATCATTATCACTTCTAAATATTCTGTAACATCACTTACAGCCGCTAATGCATTGCTATATTAGATTACCCACAAAGCTAATACCATGTTTATCAGTGGAAGAGCGCGAACGTTAAAGGGATAGTTCACCCAAAAATGAAAATTTGATGTTTATCTGCTTACCCCCAGGGCATCCAAGATGTAGGTGACTTTTTTTCTTCAGTCGAACGCAAATTATGATTTTTAACTGCAACCGCTGCCCTCTGTCAGTCAAATAATAGCAGTGGATAGGAACTTCAACTATAACAGTAAATAAAACTTGCTTAGACAAATCCAAATTAAACCCTGCGGCTCGTGACGACACATTAATGTCTTAAGACACGAAACGATCGGTTTGTGTGAGAAACCGAACAGTATTTATATCATTTTTTACCTTTAATACACCACTATGTCCAACTCCGTTCAGCTTCCGGTGTGTGAGGTCTGATCGCGCTCTGACAACGGAAGTGTTGTCTCGCGCTCATTGAAGTATATGGGCGAGACATCACTTCCGTCGTCAGAACGCGTTTTTTGACCTCACTAACAGGAAGCTGAACGGAGTTGGACATAGTGGTGTTTTAGAGGTAAAAAATGATATAAATACTGTTCGGTTTCTCACACAAACCGATCGTTTCGTGTCTTAAGACATCAATGTGTCGTCACGAGCCGCAGGGTTTAATTTGGATTTGTCTAAGCAAGTTTTATTTACTGTTATAGTTGAAGTTCCTATCCACTGCTATTATTTGACTGACAGACGGCAGCGGTTGCAGTTAAAAATCATAATTTGCGTTCGACTGAAGAAACAAATTCACCTACATCTTGGATGCACTGGGGGTAAGCAGATAAACATCAAATTTTCATTTTTGGGTGAACTATCCCTTTAATAAGAGGTCAAACTATAACGTTAGCGTTTAACTTATTCTAAATATATCTGCAGTGTTTCCCATTTAACTTATTTTAATTTTATTTTCAATTCATTGACATGGTTTTGTGGAATATTGAATTTGTTTGGTATAGCTCTTTTACTTTTACTTTAGTATTATAATTTATTTACAGTACACACACAGACTGTTAAAACCAGCTTCAACTGGAAGTAAGTAAAACTGTTAAATGTTTAAAACCAGACTGTTTTTTGATCATTAAAAAATATATACTTTTGATGTGCAATTGTTTAGTCATTGAGACTGTAATCTCAGGCTTTTTTTAACATAATCCCTTCTGGAAAATGGTTTATACAGCCCACATACATAGAACAGGCAGATATTTTGCTATTGAATGTCGTGTAAGTGTAGTTTATAGGAAATGGGTCTAATATCCAGTTTATTTTCAAAATCAAAATATCGGCTTATAAATCGGCTCTTTTCGAGTTAATATCGGCATCGGCCCCCAAAAATCCATATCGGTCGGGCTCTAATTCTAACATAATAAAAATAACTTATAAATATATGAAATATAAACTAATAAATATATGAAATATTGTACACTTGTTAATGTTTATTTTTGTTTGCCGTTTTTTTTTAATAGTATTTAATGATTATAAACACATATTAAGCATGACAAACCATTCAATCTATTAAACTACAAAGCTGGCAGGTATGTATGATTACAAAATAAAGTCATTAAGATTATTATTAATATTATTTCATAAAATAACATGTAGGATAAAAGTAGACCTAGTTTTATCACGTGTTGAGCCGTTTCTGTGACAGCTCCAGCTCTCCGACGCACAGTTATAGTCTACAGCCTCCGAATTTACTCACTTCATTTCGTTCACTCTTTACAGATATAGTGCACTCAGATGACATACACTATAGGGATTAGTGAATCAGTGAACGAGTGAGCGGTTTTGGACACAGCTTAAACATTCCTTGCTGTGTGTAGCATGTATGTGTGTGGTAACATAACTGTGTTTATGTTTGTATGTAACTGCATTAAAGACAGGAAAAAAATGCTGAAAACATTTATAATAACATTTGAAAACAGTTCTGTTCAGAAGTTACCTTCTCTCCCGATCCTGAACAAATCGCCTAAAAATCCAATGTAGATTGTTTAAGAGGTTGGACCGCGCTCGTCTTGGGAGCGGGTATTCTCCTCCACGCGGTGTCTGGTGATTCATAATGACGGATCCGCGCCAAACGTGATTTCTTCAGAAATGCACTTTACCTATTTTTTTTTTTTCTTGTAACGTAATTTTATTGACATCAGTAACTGTAATCAAATTACATAAATTTAAAATGTAATGCGTTACACTACTGCGTTATCAGGAAAAGTAATTAGACTACAGTAACGCTACTGATAGATGTAAGTAACTATTACTATGTAACGTGTTATACCCAACTCTGGTCATTACATTGTTTTTAGAGCATAAGAAAAAGATGGAAAAATAACATTTCTGGAAAAATAACATTTCTGAAAAAATTTAATTTTATTCATATGCGCTGTCCTCTGTAGTGGACACCAGGACTCAGTTTTTAAAAAATAAAATAAGACATGAATAGACATGAAAAGGCAAAAACAATGGGATTTTTTTCTTTTTAAATCAACAATCATTTTTTATGTTTCAGGATTTTTTTACACCAAACTAACTTTGTCTAAATATGATTCTCAACTATGTTATGAAAGATATAACAGAATGATACGATATACCATTTTGCTTTATGCAGTATGTGTGTAAAATGGCCATAAATGTTTTATCCCCCCCATTATTTACACTATGCATGTAATTTGTATATTCATGTGTTCTTGGAGCAACATTTAATGAAAAAAGAAGTGTAATAATGGGAGCAATAACTACCAAGATTTTAATAATAATATCTAATATTGCATAGGAATATTGATATATAATTTCTTTCCCTATTCACTTGTTGTGTCTCTCAAAATGCCTGATAAACATGATTTAAACATCCTGTTTCGTAACAGAAAGTCATATTTTGATTTGAAACCCCATATTGTTTTTTGGGGTTTTTTTTGCACTTAGTCTATCTTGTATATGTGTATATTATTCTTTTTATTATCTGTGTCTTGTCTTGTCGCTGTCACTCTGTTGCACTGTGGAGCTTCTATCACTAAAACAAATTCCTAGTATGTGTAAACATACCTGTCAATAAAGCTCTTTCTGATTCTGATAACATTTTCCTGAGATGTTGATTTATGACAAACAAATTTTAAAATTAGTCAGATGTAAATGATAATAACAAAATATTATCATATTTCCATAAGGGTGTTAAATTTGATAACTAAATTAATGTCAGCCATTTTTAAAAGGTTAGTTCACCCAAAAATGAAAATTCAGTCATTAATTACTCACCCTCATGTCGTTCCACACCCGTAAAGACCTTTGTTCATCTTCTGAACACAAATTAAGATATTTTTGATGAAATCCGATGGCTCAGTGAGGCCTCCATTGACACTAAGATAATCAACACTTTCAAATACCCAGAAAGCTACTAAAGACATATTTAAAACAGTTCATGTGACTACAGTGGTTCATTCTTAAAGTCCCCGTGAACCGGAAGTTGCAAACGAATTTTCTCCAGTGTTGTGACGTATTTCCAAGTGAAATGGAATATTGAATAGTTTTACTTCAGCGCTCCTCTTCTCCATCTCTCGCTCATAGCAGACGAACGGTTGCAGAGGAGTGGTTTACGCGTTTTCAACCCAAGCCGTCAAACTGACGTTATTAGAGAAGGAACGCCATTCCAGACCGGAAGTAACTTTTCATATTTTGATTAAAGATTACTGCGACAAACAATTTTTTTCTGTGTTTTAACTTGCACGGATTAATTGTTTACCACAAGACTAGTAATATGCACCAACAACGTAAATAGGGTCGATTTTGATGTCATGTGTACTTTAATGTTATGAAGCGACAAGAATACTTTTTGTGTGCCAAAAAAAAAAAAAAAAAATAATGACTTCATTCAACAATATCTAGTAATGGGTGATTCAAAACAGAAGCTTCAAAGCTTTACAAATCTTTTGTTTCGAATCAGTGGTTCGGAGAGTGCCAAAGTCACATGATTCAGTAATGGAGGCTTCATTAACTCATAAGTGTTTCAAAATTTCAATGGTTCACCACTGGGGGGCGTGACTTTGGCAGTTTGATACATGCTCCGAACCACTGATTCGAAACAAAAGGATTTGTAAAGCTTTGAAGCTTCATGAAGCAGTGTTTTGAAATCGCCCATCACTAGATATTGTTGAATAAAGTCGTTATTTTGTTTTTGGCACACAAAAAGTATTCTCATAACATTAAGGTTGAATCACTGTAGTCACATGAACTGTTTTAAATATGTCTTTAGTATCTTTCTGGGCATCTGATTAATTATCTTGCTGGCAAGGGAGGCCTCACCGAGCCATTGGATTTTATCAAAAATATCTTAATTTGTGTTTTCCGAAGATGAACGAAGGTCTTAAAGTGTAGAATGACATGAGGGTGAGTAATTAATGACCCTATTTTTACTTTTGGGTGAACTAACCCTTTAAAGAACAAGGAGAGGGAGTGGTCAAGGAAAATGTTTTAAACTTCCAAACATTTGGTATCTCTGAAGAGCCCTGAATGTGCTCTTTACAGGACATCCAGACTTAAAAAAGTTTCATGTAAGGTTTTAGAGAAATTCACTAAAATATAATGTCCTCTACAGAGGACATAACTCCATAGCTGGTAGTCAGGAGGATATAGGGAGAGAGAGGGAGAGATTAATGTGAATAAAAAAACAGTTCAGTATTTTAAAATGTATGAAAGTATAGTTTTTTATATTTATATATCATAAAATATATTACATATATATTATAACATAAAATATACATTGTCAAAAAACATTTTGGACATTTTAGTACCATAGTCAGTACCATTATCAGTGGAGCCTGACCCTACCGTATGATATTTTGTAAGGTTAATGTTATGAGTGCCTTCTGAAAATCATAATAATGATAAAAAAAACTACCTAAAAGTATCATATGGTATATTGTAAAGTAGGCTACCACTGTATTTACCATATGAATAAAAGATACAAGGTGCTATAGTGTTTTGCAAATGTACCATGGTAGTAGGCCTGCTAACTAAATACCATGGTAGCTTCACAGTACTTTTTTTCCACAACCACTGTCCTTCTCAGCTGTTAAATACAGCAGTAGTCTTCCAGGATATGAGGGACAGTTTGATTTGCATATGGAAACATTCAAAAATATGCTCATCATGTTGCTTGTTTGTTGTTTATGCCAGTTCAGTTATGTTCGGTGCCAGTGATAATCTAACCCGTACTCCTCAGGATGAGGATGATCGTAATGACGAGAATGACGGTCATTATGGCCACCGAGCTCATGATAAAAGCTTTGCACAGTGGCGTCCGCAGTATGGTGATCAGTACAGACCTCTCTCTGGCCGAGCCGCTCTCCCCCTCCTCGCCTGCTGGGTTCCCGACGTCCAGGCTTTGGCTGACGTTCTGAGCCGGGGCAGAGCTGGGCACTCTCTTCACCTGCAGTTTGCCTTTGTTGCGATTAAAACGGATGCTGTAGACGTGCTGCATGGCAGCCGGGAGGTAGGACAGCACCGTGGAGTCATTTGCAAGCTTGGGAAGACCCAAGTCTGGTAACGGGGTGTAGGCACGGCACAGCGGGCACTGGATGGTGTTGGGATGGGTGGACTTCACGTTCATCCGCGCAAGACACTCCAGGCAGAAGGTGTGCTTGCATTCGAGTACCTTAGGAGTGTTGAAGACGTTGTTGAACTGGCAGAAACAGATGGCGCACTCCAGATCGGGCGGCTCGCCGCCGTCATCCACGTCAGGTTTGTAGGGGTCACGGAGATGGTTCGGGTCAGACTCCATGACAAAGGGGGGAGGTGAGGGAGAGGGAAGTCAGAGGGCATCTTCAAGGTCCATGGCGATGTGGCAAGTCTGGAGAAGTACAAGAACAGATTTGTTTCATGAATTTTTCTTTTTGTGTGTGCGCTATTATTTTCTACCACCACCCATAGGAAAAAAAGATATAAATACATAAAATAAAAACAAAAACCTGGCACTGTGCTCTATGAATATTGTTGGCTCTGTGACTAATTGCTTGTGTTCCTCTTTTGTTAGTGGTTTTGGATAAAAGCGCCTGCTAAATTAATAAAATAAATAAATAAAAATAAAATAAAATCTGGCATTGTACACTACGAATATTGTTGGCTCTTTGGCACAGTACTTATGTTCTTCTATTGGAAGTTGCTTTGGATAAATGCATCTGCAAAATAATAATAATAAAAAAATAAAATAAAATCTGGCATTATACACTACGAATATTGTTGGCTCTTTGACACATTACTTATGTTCTTCTATTGGAAGTTGCTTTGGATAAATGCATCTGCAAAACAAAAATAAATAAATAATAATAAAAATAAATAAATAAATAAAAAATAAAATAAAATAATAAAACCTGCCATTGTACACTACAAATATTGTTGGCTCTTTGACACATTACTTATATTCTTCTTTTGGAAGTTGCTTTGGATAAATGCATTTGCAAAAAAAAAAAAAACAAATAATAATAATAATAATAATAAAAAAAAAAAACCTGGCATTGTACACTACAAATATTGTTGGCTCTTTGACACATTATTTATATTCTTCTTTTGGAAGCTGCTTTGGATGAAAGTGTCTGCAAAATAAATAAATAAAATAAAATAATAATAAAAAAACCTGGCATTGTACACTATCTGCAAAATAAAAAAAATAAAAATGAAAAAATAAAATAAATAAAATAAAATAATAATAAAAAAAAATAAAACCTGGCATTGTACACTACGAATATTGTTGGCTCTTTGACACATTATTTATATTCTTCTTCTAAAATAAAATAAAATAAAAAAAATAAAAATCAAAATAAAATAAAATAAAATAAAATAAAATAAAATAAAATAAAATAAAATAAAATAAAATAAAATAAAATAAAATACCCTGGCATTGTACACTACGAATATTGTTGGCTCTTTGACACATTAGTTATGTTCTTCTATTGGAAGTTGCTTTGGATGAATGAATCCTCAAAAAAATAAAATAAAATAAAATAAAATAAAATAAAATAAAATAAAATAAAATAAAATAAAATAAAATAAAATAAAATAAAATCTTGCTTTGAATTTTGTTGGCTCTATGGTGAATTGCTTATGTTCCTCTATTGTGAGTTGCTTTCAAACACAACTTATTTTTTTGAGATTTTATTTGAGATCCTGCATCTGCTCATCATGCGTTTCTGGAAGCTGGTGATCCAGATTCCACACCAGGCTTTTTAACTAGCCAGATCAACTTAGGCTTACGATGCTTTTGGGAAACACAGCCCTGGCTAGCAAGGCACGCTTGATCTACCAGTTTCAGTAGAAATAACATGCGCTGGTTGACCAAGGTGCACATTTGTTCTCTTGACTTCAGGTTGCTCCAGAAGGATCGTCCTTGTCCCCCATCTATAACTTAAATAAAATAAAATAAAATAAAATAAACGTAGCACGATTGGTAAACAGTCTTGTTGTCCTTCTACCCACGCTGACCTGTTCTCAATAACAGATTTGCCTTGGAAATGATTATACGTCTCCATCAAAGAAACAGCTCCAAATATGCAAAGCAGCAGAAGGGTGTCCCATTACTGATACCCATAATGCAGGTAGAAAGGTTTGGGTTACTTCATTATAGGTCAATTTAGCCTCAACTGATCATAGTTTACATTTATGATGCCAGTATAGTCAAATATGATGTGTTTAAACAAAGCTCAAGGCTTCAGCTTTTAACTACAATTTGTTTCTTATTCTACAGACATATTTAATATAATATTTGAGATGATTGCTGCATAGTATAAAACGCAAACTGAAGAAGAGAATTTATTGCCTTAATCTATTTGTCATGTCCGTTTGAGCATGCATGTGCACACCAAGCTAAGACACTTTCCAATATCTACATCTTAAATCTTCAAAGGTTGAACATCTGACTTCAGATAACATACCTGAAATTCATGACTGAAGATGCATAACACATTTGTAGATTTCAAAAACTCTACAAGTTTGATGGCATGATCTCATTTAACCTCCAATTTCAATGGTAGATTAGCCTAATAAAGTACTAACTTTGAGCCATATATTTTTGCTTGACTATTATCAAGCATATAAAGCCACTCTTATGTATTAATATCACCAGCTCTACTTGTTATAAAGACAGCAGGCATAAAAATACACAAATAGGGTGAATTCAGGGTGATTGGGACACTTTTTGCCATTGATATGACTTGGAAAAAGTGTCCCAATCAACCTGAATTCACCCTATATTACACGATATGTAGATTCACAATTACTCACTCATCTTCTGGAAAGATGTCCCTTCTGTTTTTGCAAAGTTGAGGGTGTAGTTTGCGTCTTTGTTGCCTTTCAGAGAATGAGATGTGTCCGTGTCGCTCTCTTTCTCTTTGGACATCTACCACATCTCTCCTGACATGTTTTACATAGAAAAACAAAAAAACAAAACACCAAGAGTCACTCTACCACTTTTTTTTTTTTTTTTTTTTTTTTTTTTTTTTTTTTGCTCAGCTTTCTTTCTCAGCCTCTCTCTACCACTGTGCTATAAAGAATGGCAGCATTTGAATACTGGAGCAGCAGGCAGGAGGAAACGCAGTGAGTAGTCAAATGTGGCCGCCAGGCAGATCAGCAGTGTAAACTCTATAATCCTGGCCTAAAAGACAGAGAAACAAAGAGGGAATAGGGAATACATACCTGATCTGAAGACTGAAGTGAAGACTGCGTGCCTAAAAGCGTTCCATCTTTACTCACTGAAGAGCGTATTTTAAAAATAACCTTTTAAAAAAAAGCATTGTGACAGTACCATGATGAGAGTACTGATGACTTATGGTATTTTAAAAAGAACATTTTGGTACAGTGGTTGTATCGTGTTAGTATTTTAAAATAATAATCATAATAAATTCATAAAAATGTTTATTTAGTGTATATATATTTATATATAAAACCAACTAATTCTGATCAAATAAGATATATTTTATATAAGTTGTTAATAAATATCATGATACCATCTTTTGATATGGTTTTGAAAAAGTACAGCAAAGATCAAGCTACACATATTATTCCACGGATGTTTCCATATCCTGTTGTGTCTTTATGCAAACAAAGAGCCAAAAAAGGATTCTCCTCATTGAACTGAAATAATTTATCACGTAACGTGCAAATACATTAACATTTCCTTCAAATTGATATCTGGACACCACAGAATTTACATAATATTCAAATAAACACATCAGTGTAACCTTTACATCCTTCTGTATCATTAAAACAACATTACACAATACATGACAGTCCTTTCTGCTGTTTGTTCAGCAATATTCTGATAATGTTATATAGTGGCTGAATGTCTTGTCATTGCATATGACAACAAACGTTGACAAACGTTAAAGGGATAGCTCACCCAAAAATGAGAATTATGCCATGATCCTAGGTGTCTTCTTTCAGACGAACAAGATCGGAGATATATTTAAATATATCCTGGCTCTTCCAGGCTTTATAGTGGCAGTGAATGGGGTGTGTGATTTTGAAGCCCCAAAAAATGCATCCATCCATCATAATAATAATAATAATAATTCACAAGGTTCCAAGGGGGTTAGTAAAGGCCTTCTGAAGCAAAGCGATGGGTTTTTGTAAGAAAATGATCCATATTTAAAACTTTATTGACTATTATAACTAGCTTCTGGCAGAAAGCCGCATTGCAAAATCGTTCCCTCCATTCACTACCATTTTAAAGCTTGGAAGAACCAGGATATTTTTAAGTACATCTCTAATTGTCAGTGTTGTCAAGTCTGTGGTTTTCCCATGAAATTGGGCTACTTTTACCATTTGTTCTGTGGGTTGTTTTTTATGCCCACGGTTTGAAGCAACCCCAAATAACATGATGTTTAGCCACTGAAATGCTAATTTTATCGGGGGAACCCCTGCCAAAAACCCCGGAACGCGATTTTTGGTGTGAAAACCTGGCAACCCTGCCGATTCTGTTCCTCTGAAAGAAGATAGTCATATACACCCAAGATGGCTTGAGGGTGAGAAAATCATTGGAAAATTTGGCTGAACTATCCCTTTAATGTGATAAACTACAACCTGTTATCTTACACTAAGTAAAAACTAAATAAAATACCTGCTAAAAATGCCTCAGAAATGCAGTTTGTTTTGAGAAAACTGCTTAAAAATAAAGGATCCAAAAGGGCGTTTTTACAGCAATGCCATAAAAGCCATTCTAAGGTTCATCAAAGAACCTTTCAGTGAACAGTTCTTAAAAGAACCATATTTGGAACATCTGAAAATTCTAAAGAAACTTTTTCTGATATAAAGAACCTTTTGTGCAATGGAAAGTTTCCATGGATGTCAAACCATTAATGCCTATAAAGAAGCTTTAATTTTAAGAGTGTTGCAACATTTATTTGATATTTTGTATCTGAGGCAATGACATTCAGGCAGTTTTAAGTGTGACTTTTGTGTAAAAATACTTTGGGACCACTGTGCATTATGCAGAAATAAAACAATACATTAAACAAAACTCTTTGGTTGAAATGTTTGTGAAAAAAAGTTTCAAAACAATGACAGTTTCTCATTTTTGAATACATATGGAATCAACACTGCCGGTGATGGCAAGACAGTACTCGCTGAAAAAAGCTGCAATATTCTTTTTATTCTAAAACTATAGTACTAATGTTAAAGAAAAAAAATAATAAAAACAACAACAAGAAAACACATTGCATCACTGATTTTCATTTACTTTACATTCTGCGTTGTCTGGCCACTTGTCTCTGGAAGAATATTGAGATCTGCTCTTTTTGTATTTAATTCTCTAAATGGTCACATCAACTCATAACCGGCCTCATGAAATACAAGAGAAGACTCTTTACATAAATGTTTAAATGTGTGTGCGTGTAAACTCTAGAAGCTTCTCTGTGAAAAATGATTCAGTTTCTGCCTCATGCCAAAACCTGAGTCTGTGTATGTGTAACTGAGAGAAAAAGAGAGGGAGAGAGAGCCTGAGATTTCTTTTCTTTCTATGCTACTTTCTGCATGACTTTGGCAGTGAACCATTAGCCGTTACCTAGTGCAAATAAAAGGTTTTCAACAGGGGTGTAAAAGTGCAGAGAAATTATACTCAAGGCAGAGTAAACATATTCCTTTTGTCCTTCTAAATTTGACTCAATTACAGGTCAAAGTATCCAGCCATAATATTTACGTGGGGACGCATAAAACAAAGCTTTGTTGTAGTTATGCATTAGAAAAACTAAAAGTAAACATTTTAGCTTAATCATATTTTTTTCTAATTTAATTACTAAAGACAAAGGCTGAGTCCACACAGTATTTAGTTAAAGCAAAATTTATATTCTGAAACCCATCTCAAGTCGAGTTCTCATCTCAGTTAATCCTGCCTATAAATGGTGGTTATAATCCAAATGGATTAATCAGAATTCTGGGCAATGTTAAATGTTGTTGTGGCCAACATTTCACAATGGAATGGATTTGGACTTTTTTTTTTTAAATAAAAGTTAAGGAAAATGTGGTAGCTCAGTAAGCAAAAAAAAGAAAGAAGAAGAATGGAATGATTTTAAACCATGATAATGCAAAATATGTTTGTATTTTGAAGCTCTAAATTAAATTCTAGGAAGTATGTAGTATTTTTTTTCAACAGTAGTCACATATACATTTCCTAAAATAATAATTTAGCATTTAATGAAGTACAATTACTCCTGTACTTTACACCCCTGGCCTCAATTAACATATTCAAGCATATTCAGCAGCCACACACACACACACACACACACACACACACACACACACACACACACACACACACACACACACACACACACACACACACACAAACAAACAAACAAACAACAGCACCTATCTTATCTCCTGGTTGTATTTGGAAATAGAGAAAAATTCCCATACAGTAATCATGCCTGCGGGTAGGGAGTTTTACAGCCACCTAGTCTCTTTCCTTTAGGAAAGTTAATTAAGTTTTTACACGTGGTCAGGTGATGCTACATGGCCAAAAACAATGTGGGAACATGGATGTGAACAGATTGCATGGATTCACGCTTGATTTTATGCTTCTGTTAGTAATGGGTGAAACTAAAATGTCCAAGCTGTTTAGAATAGGGCGTACACATACTTTTTGTCAACGTAGTGTACATTTTCATTTCCAGGAGTTCCAGTTATTAAAGTTGTTCGTTTTAACTCGTCCGTTTGATTTTGCAGGTGGTCCAGATGGAAGTCAGAAGCGAGCCACTTCAGCGAGGCTGGGCACTGCTCCCTGATCCAGATGAAGCTGGTGCAGTCCTGTGTTAAAACTGGCACACAGGAGACTGCTGGAGTCACACGGAGCCAGAGACACCAAAGGCCCTGAACCATCCAGTGTTAATGTGTACAAACATGCTGAAGAGAGAATATGGAGGAGACAAGAATTAAATCATGTGCATTTAAAGCTGATGTGATACATTTTTTTGCGATTATCCTGGCATGACATTTTTAGGTAAAGCTATTTGTTGCCAAAAGCATGATATATATTAAACGTAGTGTGTTAACTGTTGCCTTTGACAGTAGCTATATTTTCATCCACCTTTTTATGTGCATTTTGGGATATCGTATAAAAAAACGCTGTTAAAAAAAAAAAAAAAAAAAAAGTAAATCTGATAAGAAGACGCTCATAAACTACAATGGAAGCACATTTACTGTATAAATCCCACGAAGCTCAACAAAAAACTCATGTGACTTTGCCTCAACACAGCAGACCAATTTCATTGCACAGCATCTCTGTTGGTTTGGTCATTCTGAAAAGCCTGAGCCAAAGTCTGTCATCAAAATGATTTTATTTATTCTCTCCTAGAACTGTCTCACATGATTGCGTTCCCAAACACCAGGTACCAAACGTAACATAACATAACAGCATTTATTGCGTTTCATCTGCGAGCTCTGAGACACAAAAAAGAGTCACAGTGGCTTCCCCGATTGCAGGAACTTCCATTTTTATCACAGATATTTTGCACCAATTTCCCAGGAAGTGATGGTTTTATTCTCTTGAACACATGGGATGGAAATATTGCTTTATTCACAAATGATTTATGTGTTTTTCCAAATCTGAGAGTAAGTTAAATTTGCAACTTTGGATGCAAACATAGCAAGTGTTATTTACTGATAAAGTGTCAGGTTTTTTTTTTGGTATTTGAAAAACAGGGAATCTTTTGCATTTAAATTCTGCATGTCATCAAAACCTGAATTTCAAAACAGCAATTGTTTGAAATATAATATTTATAAAAACTGTTACTTTTGATCAATTTAATGCATCCATTCTGAATAAAAGTATGAAAAAAAATCTTACTAATCCCAAACTTTTGAACAGTATTGTACTTATATACATTTAAGGCTATATATTTATGTATACTATATCATTTGTATTTTCATTACTGAGCTAATTAATATGTGGTATATATTTATTAAACATTTAGATTTATTTAAATATATGCCAACCGAAGGAGATGGCCATCCCCAGCTGAGTTTGCCTCCTCTTAAAAGTTTCTTTTTCATCCTTTTACCTAAACGTCTTAGTTTTTTGACTTGGCTTCCAAAAACAGGAAACTGGCTTATGAACCCACAAACCACCTGGTTAATCCTCTTGTGTTTAAAAAACAGAATATAAGTGTATATGTGTGTGTTACCTGCAGTGTTCTGATCCCATATTTTTACTGAGCTGTCATACGATGAAGACGCCACGAGGGCAGGACACCCGGGACGGGGAGGCACAAACACGCAGCATGCTGTGGTCTGCAGGTGTCCTCTGTATTCGGCCACCTTACAGCCGGGCTGTCTGAGGTCCCACAGCTACACACAAGCATAAACACACAAACATATAAGGGACACTGACAAATAAAGCTTCAATTTTATTTATTTATTTATTTATTTTTTTTATCTATTAAATCTATTCAAATCTGATGTATTGCATATTCATGAACAATGTGTTTAAACATGTTTCAGTTGTTAAATAACATTTCAAATTGTTTAAATTCTTTTTTTTTGTCTTTTTATGTCAAGTGGTACAACCAAATAGTTGTATGTACAGTGGTGCTCAGAATTATTGGCACCCTTGGTAAATATGATCAAAGATGACTGTAAAAATAAATCTGCATTGTTTATCTTTTTGATTTTTAATTCATAAAATGAGTAAAAATCTAACCTTTCACTGAAGGAAAAGAATTGAAAGTGGGGGTAAAATCACATTATGAAATAAATGTTTTTCTCCAAAACATGTTGGCCATAATTATTGGCACCCCTAGAATTTTTTATGAGTAAAATATCTCTGAAGTATATTCCCAGTCATATTTACATTTTTTTAGCACACCAGGGTGATCATAAACATAAAATTGTCCAGCCGAGACTTCCTGTTCCACAGGAGTATAAACATGAGGAAACACAAAGGCCAAATTCCCTTAATCATTCATAACAATGAGTAAAACCAAAGAATATAGTTCTGATGTGCAGAAAAAGATTGTTGAGCTTCACAATATAGAAAGTAGCTGTAAGAAAATAGCTAAAGCATTGAAAATCCCTATTTCCACTATCAGGGCAATAATTAAGAAGATCCAATCAACTGAACATGTTACAAATCTGCCTGGAAGAGGACGTGTGTCTAAATCATCCTAATGTGAAGTGAGGAGGAAAGTTTGAGTGGACAAAGACTCTCCAAGGATCACAGCTGGAGAATTGCAGAGATTAGTTGAGACTTGAGTCTCAGAAAGCAATAAAAAAAAATATCAAACAGCACCTACATCCCCACAAGTTGTTCAGGAGGGTTTCAAGGAAAAACCTCTGCTCTCATCCAGAAACAATCTCCAGCATATTCAGTTGTCAGACACGACTGGAACTTCAAACTGGACCAGCTTCTATGGTCAGATCAAACTAAAAAAAAAGAGCTTTTTGGCAGCAAACCCACCAGATGGGTTTGGTGCACACATGGATAAAAAGTACCCCATGCCCACGGTTAAATATACTGCTGGATCTTTAATGTTGTGGGCCTATTTTTCTGCTGGAAGTCCTGGACATCTTGTTCAGATACATGGTATCATGGATTCTATCAAATACCAACAGATAAAAAATCAAAACCTGACCGCTTCTGCTAGAAATCCTATAATGAGCCATGGTTGGATCTTCCATCAGGACAATGATCCAAAACAAACATCAAAACCAACACAAAAATGTGTCACTGAGCACAAAATGAAGCTTCTGACATGGTCTTCCCAGTCCCCTGACCTGAACCCTAAAGAAAATAAGTGGAGTGAACTGAAGAGAAGAAGCACCAACATGGAGCTGGGAATCTGAAGGATCTGGAGAGATTCTGCATGAAGGAATGGTCTCTGATCTCTTGTCAGGTGTTCTCCAAACTCATCAGGCATTATAGAAGACGAATCAGAACTGTTTTCTTGGCAAATGGAGGTTGCAAAAACTATTGAATAAAAGGGTGCCAATAATTGTGGCCAATGTGTTTTGGATATACACATTTATTTCATAATGTGACTTTCCCACCACTTTCAATTCTTTTTCTTCAATGAAAGGTTAGATTTTTACTCATTTTATGAATTAAAGATCAAAAGGATAAACAATGCAGATTTATTTTTACAGTCATCTTTGATCATATTTACCAAGGGTGCCAATAATTCTGAGCACCACTGTATATACTGTAGTTGTACCACTTGACATGGAAACTGTACCAACCTACCCATACTTGAAATAAGCAGTTTTTACCAGTATTTGAGAGAGATCTACAAACCTTTTCACTCCTCTGGATGATGCATTATTATGATTAACAGTTTACTGTTATTATCTAGTCAATTTATAATAAAAGAGCAATGTTTGCAGTTGTGCCACCCTGACATTTGAGAATATACAAATTGCTTGACAAAAGTTATCTCAACAGCTTTTAAACTACTGACAGTTATAAAATTTGTTTATATGAAAGGTATAATATTATGCTATAGTATTTAGTTTTTAATTTTTGTTTATTATTATTAAGACAACATTTAATATTTTTTCCTTAGTCTGTTCATTTGTTCGGACAGTTGCATCACCTGACATTTTGGGGGTTTAAGATATCAAAACATAAAATAATATGCATTATTTAAATGTACCAAAAGTGAATTCATACTAAATAGGTTTTTATAGAATAAAGTGATGTATGTCATGAACGTCAAATTATTTTAAAAGGAAATAATGCACTTGGACACAAAAATATGCACATCATGCCATTGACCCATAAACTTATGCACATGCACAGCTGTGTCCTGGCAGTATCCGTACACACACACACACACACACACACACTCACCGTGGCCTCACAACCCTGCCCACCGAAACCGTTGCTGGACGACAGCAGGTGGTAACAGTTGGAGCTGATGTCACAGTGTGTCTGAATGTACTGCTTTGCAGGAAACGTGTTAGTCACCTGCCAGGTACGACTATCCCACACCCTGAGACAGACAGTACACATCAACACACTAACAAAGTAAAGTCAATTTTAGTTATATGGCACTTTTCACACATACATTTTTTCAAAGCTTTACATTAAAATCATGATGTTAAAAGGGGACCTATTATGCAAAATTCACTTTTATATTGTTTTTGAACATTTATTTGTCCGCAGTGTGTGTACACAACCACCCCATTCAGGTAAAAATCCATCCACTCTGTTTGTTATTTTCCTCATAAATCTGAAACAGTGTCTCAGAATAAGCCGTTCAGGAATGTACTCCAATGTGACGTCACATTGAAACAGGCCCCACCCACAACTGGTGACAGAATCTGCCTGATTAGCTTAGCTCCTCCCCTGAGTGAGGTGTACACAGTCCGCCATGTTTATCTCCTCACCAGAGCATTTAACAGCAGCATTAAGTAAGAAATGTATTCTTATTAAAGCTACTAAAGTTATTTAATCAAGAGCAGTGAGTGATTTTCAGCTTTTCTTATGTTGTTTAATTCATATTAACAGCAGTAGGTACTATCACGCTGCTGTCTCTTTAATAAACAGATCTAATAAACACATGCGATTTCTTCAGCAGCTCATTTGCATTTTAAAGATACATGCACGAAAACCGCATGTTTTTGCCTTCTCTTAAAAATGGCCATTTACAACATGGTATAATTAATGACCTGTGGGGTATTTTGAGCTGAAACTTCACAGACACATTCTGGGGACACCAGAGACTTTTATTACATCTTGTGAAAAGGGGCATAATTGGTTGTTGTTTTAATGTTTATAATTTCTTAATATCTACATGCCTTATAGTCGTATTTAGCAGATTAGAGCTGTGCGACAATATATGGCTACACTTTATTTCGATGGTCCATTTTAGACATCCTACTAACTATAAGTAGCTTTGCAACTTCATGTCAACTAACTCTCATTAGAGTATTAGTAGACTAGTAGACTGTTAGGTTGGGGTTAAGGGTTAGGATTAGTAGGATAAGTTGAAATGTAGTCTTAATCAGACAGTCTACTAATACTCTAATGAGAACTAGTTGACATGTAGTTGCAAAGTTACTTATAGTTAGTAGAATGTCTAAAGTGGACCATCGAAATAAAGTGTTACACAGCATAGTTTACATTATGTGATGATACAAGAAATCAAGCTGTTGAGATCTGCTATATAGTTAGTATATATCGCTTTACAAGAGTATAATGAAAAATAATTCTAATGCATTTATTAATCTTAGTTAAAGGTGCAGTATGTAGGATTTCTGTCCGCTAGAGGTCGCTAAAGGCCTAGTCAAAACAAAGGCGTAACTTGATGATGCCAAGTTTGAGCGTGGAATCTTGGGACATGTGGCCTTCACCTGAACGGACAGTGCAAAAGAATAGGGATAGGACTCGGGAAGAAATCATGTTCATTGATGCGATTATTAACGCTACTGTAGTATGAAGCAAAGCAGGACCGAGTGTTGTGGGAGCTGAACGAAGCCACTGGAGCAATTGCGCAACACGCCGCGAGCAGCTGAACTTTTATTATGCCACAGTCGCCGGCGCCGCTTCCGCTTTTCCGGTCATGAGTATGAGGTAACACAGCTCTGTTATTAGATACATTTGAGTGTGTTCAAAATGATGTTATAACGTTACTCTGTGCGTTCTGATTATGCTATGTTAGCTACTTGACAAAATAGTGTTTTTCTCTGAGGCATGGTAAAGCATGGCACTCGCAAATAAGTCAAGAAAATTAGATTTAAACAATAAGACTAAATGTGTTGAGCTATATAACAACAATTAGTTTTCTGTCTATAAATATATCAAAACAGTTGTTCCCGTGTCTATTAAAACATGTAATATATTAAAGTGTCTTTGGTGTTTCCATGGTTTCTACAAAATAAAACCGGAAACCGAGGGTAACCCGGGTATGACGCAACTGACGGCGACTCCTCACACGTCCCGGAGCCTTGGTTAAAATTGCAATTTTCTCACGATTTACAAATAGTTGCAAACATTTGGGATATTGTAAGTACTCAAGTGAACAAAATATATGTCACTGGCCTAGTGGTTTTTGGATATCTTACTGCAAAAATCTTACATATTGCACCTTTAATGTTAATTTCAACATTTAATAGTGCATTATTAAAATCAAAAGTTGTATCTGTTAATATCATTTATTGGACATGAACTGGACATAACAATGAACAGTTGTATTTTAATAAATAAAGATTAAAAATACTGTATCAAATGAATAGTCTTTGTTAATTTTAGTTAATGCATTACCTAAAGCTAAATAATGGGACTTTGTTGTAAATGAACATGTATTTTGTAATGAATGGTTGTATTTTAATGATTAACATTAACTAAGATTAAAAATGCTTTATTATTAGTTAGTTTTAGATAATGCATTATAATGTTAATGTTGTGTGATGATACAGTTCACATTTTGTAATGATATAAACAATCACGTAGGATGTTATTTGTTTAGTAAATATTTCCAGAGAAACGCATCTTTGCAAACAATGACTGTACGTCAACATAAAGGATCATATGACATATCATGATCATCTGACCTGATAGTTTTGTCTTCTGAGGTTTGGACAATAGACGTGCTTCCTGGTACCCAGCACACATGGGTCACCTGAAACAGAGGGCAACAGGACAAGACACATTCATATTCAGTGACTAAAAATAATATTAATGCACAAGTAAGGAATAATTGACTCCAGGGCATTGAATTATTAGATAAATAAGTGGTTACCATATCTCAAGACTTGTTCAGATGTTTTATTTCAAGACATTTGTTGGTTTTTGTCCTTAAAATGCTCTTGTGTGTAGGGCTAATTTCTTATGCATCTCATCCCAAACATCGGTTGCCAATTCAAAAACGTTGTTTGAGAGCTAGTAATTGAGGCTTGAGCCATTGAAATCCAGACTAATGCAGTTATTGGAGAGTTTGATATGAATAACCTGCGTCTGTGTGTCTCTCAACGGTGTTCGGCAGCAGCAACTCTACTAAAAGTGAAGCTGTAAGTTTAACTGCTTCAAAAACAGCGATGTTACTACCTCGCTACTGAGAAACGTCACGTAGTTTTGCAGATGCGAAACTATTTTATTGATTAAGCCACAAGGCAGCGCAGCAGGCCCGGATTGGCTAATCGGGAGAACTGGGAGAATTCCTGGTGGGCCGGTCTGTTTATTTGGCCGCGAAGGCCGGTGTTGTCATGGCTCTGGGTTGAAATATGGATGCTCTAGAAACTGTGGATGTGGCCAAATGTACTAAGCTGAGTAGCCTAACTTTTTCCTAAAAAACATTCAGTGACGGATTTAGGCCTGGACGACATGGGCAACGGCAAACAAAAAAAATCAAACAAACGAATGCGCGATAGGGTTTTTACCGCTCATTTGCACGTAATGTCAATGATATCATGTCACTCGGTGGGTAAATTAACCTGGTCGGGAGGGACTCGGAGTGTGCGCCCGGAGAAGACAACTCACTCAAAAGTATACGAGAAGAAGGGATGAGGTGACGTCTGTAGGGACAGCGGGACAAGATCTAAATCAACGCTAAATTATGGTAAGGCGAAAGGTCTAAGCCACCGGAGGCCGATTTAAGTAATGTAAATAAATAAAAAGGAAGAGTGGAAAACATGCAAAAGATAAAGGCATGTATGCAGCTTACTCATATCATAATAATAGTAGGCAAATAATAAAATATGGCCTATCACTTATGTTATGTTGCTTGCTATGCTATTACACATTGGCCAACAATATTCATTTTTCTGTCCAACTAGCTTAACCAGAGAGTAAAATGTGATTTTGTAACATGTAACTTTTTTTTAAACAAACGTAATAGCCTACTTTAATATTTTACTGTAAAATTGTGCAATTTTGTAGGATTTATGGTATTTTGTATTATTTATTTGCCTCAATTTGTTATAATTTAAGTATATACATTTACACAAAATAGCAAAATTTTATGTTAAATCCACTTTAATAAAGATCTACATTTCTAAATTTCATTCATAGTGATAGACATGAAAATGTGCCTGGGTTTAGTGGACGATTACTGCCATCTACTGGAAAGCAAACACTTAATTAAATTCAAATTAAAATAACATGAATTTTTAACTACAGCCACTAGATGGCTAAAGAATTAATCAATGGTTCACATTATAAAATCATTATTATAACTATAAAAATAACTCTATATCAAATTTTAGCAAATTTTGTACTATCATTTGTACTATCATGGGTATTTGAAGATATTTTTGAAAAATACAATTCATTACAAGGCTGTAGAGAATAGTGCACTATTGCAGACTTATATACTGAGGTTTTAATTACATTATTTTAATATAGTCAGTCGTGAATTAAAGTGGGTCAGTCTAAGGCATGAAACTGCAGGGCTGAAAATGAGTCCCAATCCGGCCCTGCAGCGCAGACAACAAGTTTCTGTGTATGTGCCTGTACTGTATGTGTGTGTTTGTATGGGAGAGAGAGCGGGAGAAAGAGTGTGTGATTTCCATGGATAATAAAACATAATTCTGTGAGGAAAACATGACAAATAGTTCTTCATTTTTATCCTATTGTTTGTTCTATTTACTTGCTTGGTCAGTGTCTTTGTGGGTTTTGGTTCATTTGCTGTTGTATTCTGTAAGGACCTTTGAAAATGCTGAAATCATTTGGCGAAGTTATATGGAACTGTAATGCAGTCAAAACCTGCCTGGAACTACTTTAACTGTGCGTTTACTGGAAAATAATTGCACACCTTAGAATGTTCGTCAACCAATCAGAAGCAAGCATTCAACAGCCACATAGTATAAGTAACCGCTAATACATGCACAAGAATATTAGAACATAAATATTAGCATATTTCTCAAAGACTAGCTTTCCTAACCAGGTTACGTGAGATGGTGTTTCTCTGCAGACATTCTCCTGACTCAATGTCCCAAAGGGCCATGGAGTTATCACGAGAGCCCGTGCACAGCTTTGTGCCATCTACAAGACAAAAAAAACACACATTACAAGATCGTGTTTGAGTTTTTGTGGACGTTGCATGTTATCGTTTGAGTGTTTGTTCACCTGGGCTGACCGCTACCCCATTAACTACGAGTTCATGGCCACAAAACTCCTGGACGGGTTCTGTATCTCGACCCAAATCCCACATCAGCACCGTCTTATCCCGGGACGCACTGAAGATTAAGGAACGTCCTTTAAGACAACACAACTAAAGGAAAACAAAGAGATTTATACTGTACATATATCAAAAACACACTTCATCTCTATGTGTGCAAAACATGTAAATGTACATTATGTAACTTTTTTTGTTCAAAATTAACTAAATTTAAATAACGAGTCAATACATCATCAATCCTTCTTAAAAAACGTGTTTTTGTCTTACCCTTATTCATTAACGTAAGCCAATTATAAGTGTTTATATTTTAGACCAGTCAGAATGTTTTTTCCGGGAAACTGCATACACACCCTGCGTTCCATTCGGAAGGGCTCATCCCTATGCCCTAATCCCTTCAGAGGGTTTACCCTCCGGAGTGAGAGCTTTGAAGGGATGAGGGGTGTAGGGGTCAAAAAAACTCTTTTTTTGGAACGCACTTCAGCGTCATCTTAACGAGACAATCGAGGAGGACTAGATTGTGCAAGCTTTGTTTAACGTTAGTTTATTTATTTATTTTAGGTTTATCGCATGTAGGCTATATTGTATCTATGTATTTTAAACATTTGAATGAACTGATAAAGAGAGCTGTAAAGTATTTTTGTTGAAGTACAATGTCGTTTTGACCATAATAATGTAACTCGTATAAATATTACAGTAGTATAGAAAAATATTATACATACATTTATAGTTAAAATCGAACTCGGAGCCTCCTGTACCCATTCTGTGACGTCAAAGAACTTCCCTGTGCAAAGGATTATGGGGGCCCGAAGTGTCCATCAGATGTACCCTTCGAAATCCTTCATTCTGAAGGGCCCTTTGAAGTGGCCTGTTTTGAGCACTTCGGTTTGGAATGACCCTTCAATATGGCGACCATGATTATTTTCACTCCGAAGTGCCCTTCGGAGGGCGATATATCCTGTTTGGAACGCACCGACACAGTACATCACTAGAGTGTGTCTCGTCATATACGTAAATAGAGAAAAGTCGCTCCGGCTACTTTGACGCATGCATGGTGTGGGAGTGGCATAGATTAGTGGTCACAATGAGCAAGACAGAGTTTGTAATAAAACAAGAATCAACATTGGCTTGGCTTTTCGGATAAGACGAGAACTAAGAATTTTGAAAAGTTGTAAAGGTGACATGGAGAGAGAGTTTTCATTACTCAACAGGTGAGTAAGGTATTTTATTGAACGGATACACTGTAGTATGTAGATCTCTAACAGAGTTCATTGTAAAGCATTATCTATTGTGAAGGCTCATTTCATTATAGTTGTTGTAGCGCTGTACTGGAATTCATTTATTTTAAGGAAGTACAGTGTCTATTAATGGGTAAAGCTTCAGATAGTCAGCTTGAGATAATTTCCATCTGAACTAGTTATACTGTATATCTTAAAGGTGCTGTATGCGAAATATGAAATTCGTTGTTGAATACTGTTGATATTTGAAATCAAACCAAACAAACCCACTCCTCTCTTCATTGCTCCGTCTCTAAAACTCACCCTCCAATCCTAACCACCCTGCTCCGAGTCGGTCTCAAAACTCAGTGTTACTTACAAGAGAAGGAAAGCCTCCGCATCTGTTTTCAGGCCTTCCCACTTAGCTCTCTCCAGTGCAGGGGCGGAGCCAGGGGGTGAATAGGGATACAGGTGCCGAATGAGCTTCAGCAGAACAACAGTGAACGACAAACATTATAGCTTACGTAAATATTTCTCAGCTGGTGGGTTGCAAGACCGCGCACTTTTCAATCACACGCAAATATGGCGCGCTGTATATTACTCACTATAAATAAAGCGCAAAAGAAACTACGAGCATGCAACGTCGTAGTTCTGTCGTCTATTAAGTCATGAAATAACCAAAAAGGCGATTAAAGCTGCGTTTAAACTGCATGCATGTAGGCCTATTTGACATATATGCATCATGTCGCTGGACTAAAATATTCAGCTATGTGAGATCACAATATAAGGCACAAGCTGATATGTATTTTTTAATGCATAAATAAATGTGAGAACTGCATTTATACTAGAAGATGCTAATTTTGTAAATTTATAAAGTACATTTTTTTTTTTTACATTCTGGCATTTATGTGCTGTTGACTTCTGTATGAAACTGTTGCAATTATTTATTTTAACAATATAGAAAGTTAAACATTTAGTGTTTACTTTTTTGGTTAGTTTTTGAAACAGACAAACTCAGAATTGTTGAAGGGATTATACATAAAATTCAATGAAGATTGAATAATCTTTGAACTACAGTATGTAGTTATCTATTGGGAGTTGTTAAGAACCAGAACTGACTGAACAAGTTGAAATTTAGCTAAAGTGTGAGTCACTTTATCAATATGCCTGCAAGAAAAAAAAAAAAAGGTAAAATTCACTCAGCATTCCGTGATCTAATTCACTATCTCAATTACAATTAAGTACAAATTAACTGTATTCAGTTGTGTTGTAGGCACAGTTCAGTACATTATAGTCAGACTGATTTTTATGTTGAAATAATGAAGATTTCTGTGCCACCCCGGACTGGTTGCTGACCCCTGCCTGGCCACCCCTGTGAAAAAATCCTGGCTCCGCCACTGCTCCAGTGCTGGAAAGCTTTTCTAATATAAACACGGGTTCTAAAGCATTTTGCCCAGTCATAAACCTTCATTTGAGCTCTTTTGTATTGTGTCCCATCTCTCATTCTGCAGTTTTTTAAAAAAAATCTCCCTCTTGCTCATTCTCTCTCCTCGACCGTCATTCGCCCCCTAATGCTGATTGGTTAGATGTTTTTGTTGGTATTAGCCTGAGTCCACCTTTAAGCCTAGTAGTGAATGTTTTATGAGCAGCAGGATAACCATATTCATCTGCACAGTCACACAGAGCTGAAGCACAACCAAAACAATGTTCTTAGCAAAATGAATACAGTTTTGTTTTTAACTGCCAAAAGTAGGGCCAAAAGTTACATAGTGTACCTTTTAACAAAATCTGTTGTGTTTATTTTTGTACCACCAATGAAAACTGTTCCAAAACAAGTCAAAGCAGGATCCGGCATTGCTTGTTGAATCTAATTAGAAAGACTTACTGTAGTTTTATTACCTTTGTAATCTCTCTGCTGTGGCCCTGGAATGATTTACACAGTTTTCCAGCTCTCCAGTCATAGACAACAACAGCCTGACCAAAAAACAACAACACAAATCATATTACAACGCATATTTCAATCAAACATTGAACAAGATATTATTAAGATTATTGCCAATTTATATAAAGTCTTAAATGTGGAGAAAGTAATTCCTAGTGGCACCAAACTGATCTGCAAAAGTAGCTAGATTTTTACATGCTTGATGTTAGCATGTTGTCCGATATTGCTGTGATGTTCAGAGTGGTTTAAGCACGTTGCTATGGTGTTCCGGGTGGTTGCTAGGTAGCTGCTTCCCAGTTTTAACACACCCCAGGCAAAATACTACGAAATGTACATCTCTCCTCAATGAGCAGCGTGATTTTAGGAATCATTCATGTCCATTTCACAAACAGTGAGGGACGAGTTACACACCAAAGTTTAATGTGTACAACTTGTCATTATTGCAATATAAACCTAATAGGATGATACAGATCTTGTATAATCCCAATGAGGTGTATTTTCTAAAAAAAAACATTACTATAAAAAATGTTAAAATGTAATTTATTCCTGATGCAAAGCTGAATTTTCAGCATCATTACTCCAGTGTCACATGATCCTTCAGAAATCATTCTAATATGCTGATTTGCTGCTCAAGAAACATTTATTTAATTATTATCAATGTTGAAAACAGTTGTGCTGCTTCATATTTGTTGTGGTAACAGTAGCAGTTTTTCAGGACTCTTTGATGAATAGAAAGTTTTTTTTAAACAGAAATCTTTTGTAACATAAATGTCTTTACTGTCACTTTTAAACAATTTAATGTGTCCTTGCTGAATAAAAGTATACATTTCTTTCAAAGAAAAACCCTTACTAAACCCAACCTTTTTAATAGCAGTGTATTTCAATGACAGATTGATTTGACACATTGTTTTATTATATGTGAACAAAGAATGTGTAGTCATCATGGGAGACATGAAGCTCTAGCAGTGTAGGAAATTGAGAAGTCAGGGACAACAGTCAAAAATACAGTTATGATGACAGTCACAATGTCAATATACAAATATATTTGACCACAGACCATGCTTGCTGCCTTTGACCATGCTGCTTTTGACCAATCAGAATCACGTATTCCACAGAGCTGTAATAATCAAGATTTAAAGGTTTGTTCAAGTTACTATGAACAATAAAGCACCGGTAATTATGCTTTACAAACATACAGAAGTCCATTGAGACCATAAAAAATTAACATAATTTAATGTAAGTATTGACAGTAACTTTGGATAGTTCCTATCATTTTAGTTACTTTTGTATTGATAGTAACTAAGAATAAATTAATAAGTTACTTCATTTTCATTAATTAATTGCCTAAATTATTACATTATTTGCTAACTGCATTCTTTAAATTGTGATGTTGACATGCATTCTCTGTAAAGCTGCTTTGAAACGATATGTATCGTGAAAAGCGCTATACAAATAAATGTGAATTGAATTGAATTTCACTAGTATTAGTTATATATTATTATAGTATTTATTAATTCATTAATTTTTTCAGTTTAAATTTTAGAACTTTTATTATGCATTTTTGTATTTTATATTTCTATTATTCTCTTCTATTATAATTTTTAGTTCAGTTTTAGTAATTTTTAGTGCTGTCAAATGATTAATTGTGATTAATCACATCCAAAATAAAAGTTTGTTTTTACATATGTGTGTGTGTGTACTGTGTATAATTATTATGTATATTTAAATACATACACATGCATGTTATATATTTAAGAAAAATGTGTTATATTTATATATCAAATATTTATATATATAATATAAATTATATAGATGTATTATAAAGTAAATACATGGAAATATTTCTTAAATATATAACCTGCATGTATGTGTGTGTATTTAAATATACATAATTATACACAGTACACACACATATATTATGTAAAAACAAACTTTTATTTTGTATAATTTTCTAGTAATTTTTCTAGTAATTTTTAAGTACTTCAACTTATTTTAGTTATTAATATTCTCTAAAAACACTCTAATTATCATCATCTCAAAGTTGTCATCTAATATTTCTATTTTATTTTAGCTTTATTTTAGTTAACAAATACAATTTTAATAGTTTAATTTACAATAACACTGACTACACTTATGGTTCACTTTGCTGCAGTACTGTGTAATTTAAAGGTGCAATATGTAGTATTTTCTGTCCGCTAGAGGTCACTAGAGAACTATTCAAAACAAAGGCGTAGCTTGATGAAGGCAAGTTTGAACGTGGAATCTTGGGACATGTGGTCTTCACCTCAACAGCCGGTGGAAAAGAATTGGGATAGGACTTGGGAAGAAATCATGCTCATGGATGAGATTATTAACGTTACTGTAGTATGAAGCAAAGCAGGACCGAGCGCTGTGGGAACTGAACGAGGTCGCTGGAGCGATTGCGCAACACACGTCTCACGAGCAGCTGAACTTTTATTAGGTGACCTTTAACGGTCATGAGTATGAGGTAATGCAGCTCTGTTTATCATATTAGATACATTTGAGTGTGTTGAAAATGTTATAACATTACTGAGTTCGCTCGGCGGCTGCTGTGAAACTCTTGTGGCACACTGCAGTAAGATAGATCGATTTTAGAATATCATATTAAATGCTGGATGCTTGTGTTGATAAATGGCATGCAATTAATTTTAAAACATATTGTATGATGGAGAAAATTCTGTATTACTGTTACTAAAAATAAAGCTGCATCTGATTATGCTATGTTAGCTACTTCACAAAGTAGTGTTTTTCTCTGAGGCATGGTAAAGCATGGTACTCATAAAAAAAAATCAAGAAAATTAGATTTAAACAATAAAACTAAATGTGTTGAGCTATATAACAACAATTCGTTTTCTCTCTATAAATATATCAAAACAGTTGTTCCCTTGTCTATTAAAGCGTGTAAATATTAAAGCATCTTTGGTGTTTCCATGGTTTCTACAAAATAAAACTGGAAACCGAGGATAACGCGGGTATGACGCAATTGACAGGCGACTCCTCACATGTCCCGGAGCCTTGGCTAAAATTGCAATTGTCTCACAATTTACAAATAGTTGCAAACATTTGGGATATTGTAAGTACTCAAGTGAACAAAATATATAACACTGGCCTAGTGGTTTTTGGATATTTTACTGCAAAATTCTTACATATTGCACCTTTAACAGGTTCTTTAAAGAAAAACTAAAGATAAAATGCTTTAAAAAATGCATTCCATTCAATTTTAACTGCTTTTTTATCAGTCAGCAACATTAATCAACAGGGCAGAGCAGTAAAGGGTCAATTGTTTTTGCATTTCCATTGGGTGCTGAAGCAATTACTTCACCTTTGACATCCAACGCCACTACGGTAGTTAATGTCAAAACCTCCCTGTTATTCAATGCTTCTCCAGCTCACCTGGTCATGGCCCCCTGACACGCACAGGTCAGAGGTCAGGCTGACGACACAGTTGATGGCATCCGTGTGAGCGGGTTCATACTGCACTACCTGGGGCACAAGTGCAGTATCCGCCCCCTCTTTGACCCTGTCAAGGTAATAACAACAATACAGCCTCAATGACCATAAACTCATCACAACCATCTGTAAAATCATTACTTCTCATCATATCTCACTTGTAAAGGTCTGAGCGTCGCCGGAACTTGCTCTGTAGTTTCCCCATGTTTGTATGGGCATCCAATCACCCGATATCAGGAAGCCTTTCTCATCTCCCCAAGTCGCAAGCCATCTACAGACTCTTTGGGGATCTGTGAGAATTACACGGTTTTTTTACATGTTGATGAAGACATCAGTCCCTGGCAACCTCACAAGGGAGCTATTACCTGCCAAGAACAGATGCTGATGTTGTCTCTAGCATAAGCTGGTAATCAGTTATGTATTGGGCTCAGTTATGTATGGGCACAGCTTGCTTCTGAGAGCTACAGGAAGACAGGGAGGGCGACCTGAATCCTATTAAGTGCATTAGTTCCTCATCGCATTAGGTAACAAGAAAGATGCAATATGGCAATATTTGCCCAAACCAATATCTCCAGTGGACATCTTCTGCAATAAACCTTCATATGAAATGAATGAAACAGCTAAAGTATATACAGACATTCACATTTAGGTGTAAATATATAGGTGCCACCGTGCCAGTGCAAAATGAATTGCTCTTTTGAAGGCAAACCAGCAAGTACTGCATGACACACATGCAACATCGTTTGATATTAACCCCTGCATCTACTATTAAACTAACTCAGACACACGTTGACGCATATTAAATTCAGTTAAGTTCGCGAAAACAAAACAAAACTTACTGTCCCAAGCCTTAAGACGCTTATTCGGGTATCCCAATCAGTGTGCCGGTGTTATTGTGAACGGCTCGCATGTGTGTGTGATGTCGGAGCTGTTTGAAAGTACGTGAACGAAGGATTTATCGCGCATCGTGATCCCTTTCGGCTCTGAATCTTCCGCGGCTCCTCGAGCACAGCTTGTCAATCTCCATAGCGTGAGCGACGCTTTCGCTGTTACCAGGCGCACGGAGATCACGTGAGCGCACAGGGGGCGGGGCTTCAAGGTCACATGGATTTTCTGGATAAAATCAAACCATTAATTTATATAGCCTACAACATAGCAAACAATAAAATAAACAGAAAACAAAACAAAAAATTAATAAATCAAACAAAATAATAATATTATTACGACATTATACTATTATTATTTTACAGGGGAAACAGTTAAAAAACATATAGGTCTACATCCATATATGCACAATAATGCATTCAACAAAGATGTATTCAAAGCTCTACAGTTCAAATGAATCAAAAGGATTAATTGGAAAGCTCAAGACATTATGCTCTGAATGGGGAAAAATGTTTAGGCACAAAATATCTGTAAATGTCATGCTAAAAAGAAAATCAGACTCATTTTGCCTCATTATGTGCCTCCTATTCAGCAAGAATATATTTTTTAAATGAATATTTAAAAATCCCAAAAATGTCAATATGTCGTGCATTGATGTTCACAAATCTTTTACTCTACATAGTTTATATGTTTTCAATATAAGCCATTTTTGTCTAAATCAGTAGCGTACTACCAAGTGAAATATATATATATATATATATATATATATATATATATATATATATATATATATATATATATATATATATATATATATTTCATATATATGTGTGTGTGTGTGTGAGTTTGTATATGTATGTACAGTATATATACACCGATCAGGCATAAGATCATGACCACCGACAGGTGAAGTGAATAACACTGGCACTTGCTAGTGGGTGAGATATATTGTGAACATTGTGTCCTCAAAGTTGATGTGTTAGAAGCAGGAAAAATGGGCAAGGGTAAGGATTTGAGCGAGTTTGACAAGGGCCAAATTGTGATGACTGGGTCAGAGCATCTCCAAAACTGCAGCTCTTGTGGGGTGTTCCCGCTCTGCAGTGGTCAGTATCTTTCAAAAGTGGTTCAAGGAAGGAACAGTGGTGACCATGACCCTGTCATTGATGCATGAGGGGAGCGAAGGCTGGCCCATGTTGTCCGATCCAAAAGACGAGCTACTGTAGCTCAAATTGCTCAAGAAGTTAATGCTGGTTCTGATAGAAAGGTGTCAGAATACACAGTGCATTGGAGTTTGTTGCGTATGAGGCTGAATAGCTGCAGACCAGTCAGGGTGCCCATGCTGACCCCTGACCACCGACGAAAGCGCCAACAGTGAGCACGTGAGCATCTGAACTGGACCACGGAGCAACGGAAGAAGGTGGACTGGTTTGATGAATCACGTTTTATTTTACACTGGGTGCGTGTGTGTCGCTTACCTGGGGAACACATGGCACCAGGATGCACTATAGGAAGAAGGCAAGCCGGTGGAGGCAGTGTGATGCTTTGGGCAATGTTCTGCTGGGAAACCTTGGGTCCTGCTATCCATGTGGATGTTACTTTGACACGTACCACCTACCTAAGCATTGTTGCAGACCATGTACACCCTTTCATGGAAACAGTATTCCCTGGTGGCTGTGGCCTCTCTCAGCAGGATAATGCGCCCTGCCACAAAGTAAAAATGGTTCAGGAATGGTTTGAGGAGCACAACAATGAGTTTGAAGTGTGGCCTACAAATTCCCCAGATCTCAATCCAATCGAGCATCTGTGGGATGTTCTGAAGAAACAAGTCTGATCCATGGAGGCTCCACCTCGCAACTTACAGGACTTAAAGGATCTGCTGCTAACATCTTGGTGCCAGATACCACAGCACACCTTCAGGGGTCTAGTGGAGTCCATGCCTCGACGGGTCAGGGCTGTTTTGGCAGCAAAAGCGGGGCCAACACAATATTAGGAAGGTGGTCATAATGTTATGCCTGATCAGTATATATATAAATGTATGTGTGTGTGTGTGTGTGTGTGTATACATCACTGAACAGTTTAGAGTCTAAAAATTGGTTAGGCATTAGGATCTGCTACTGAAGATTTGAGTTTGGTGAGGCAACACAACATTTCCTTCTGTCACAAGCATTTCAGATAATCATTTATTGACCTATATAACATAAGCCTACCCACTAAACATGCTTTTATATCAAATATAGACTTTAAATTCCCGCTTAATATGATGACACTGTTATGGTTAGAGCCTTCCAAACTGGTTCAGTTCTCTATGAATCAGAAAGAGGCTTATGGGCTCTGCAGGTCACTTGACTGAAACAGCAACAATGTGCTCTTTGTGA
The DNA here is from genome assembly GCF_018812025.1 of Megalobrama amblycephala. Classification (NCBI taxonomy): domain Eukaryota; kingdom Metazoa; phylum Chordata; class Actinopteri; order Cypriniformes; family Xenocyprididae; genus Megalobrama; species Megalobrama amblycephala. The sequence goes on from NC_063047.1 coordinate 29,624,760, forward strand.
TCAAAGGCCAAACAACTCAATGCTTGATATAGTTGAATAAATGTTTCCTCTCACACATATAAGAGTCAGCTAGAATGAAGTATTTCATTAGTCATCATTACAAATAACCATTAGAGGACAATCCAACTTTACACTCCACATCATCTTACATGCAGAATTCTGAATTTGCGCCTCAAGTAACTGGGGTTTGTCCAGTGGTCAACTGGAGCTTATGATTACACTAATGACTGCACACAGACCTGCCGCTCCTTCAAAGTTAATCTTTGCAGTGAGACCTAGAAGGCATGATGGAATAAACTCCTTTCTTTAGCACTCTAAAGTTGCTAAAAATGAATGAACTTAAAATGAATGGGCCAGAAGAGTGTACAACTTTAAGAAGAAAGGTAAGCTTTCATTCGAATTTTGAATTTACAGTCCACCACAAGGGCTCTCAGTGCATTATCCACAGGACTAAGTGTGGAAAAGCAATAGACATGCATGTGTTAAAAGACAAAAATATCCCAAAGACGTCCTACAGAGCTTCTCTGTGGCTCTAAAGGGAATTTCATCCTGAATCAACTCTGAACCCATGCAGTTTTCACTGTTCATGCTCTGAACAACAGCATGATTGTATTTCTGCTAGTATATCTGTTATGGACCAGAGCAGTTCTGTCCTAGGATGAGTTCATATTTCAGATCTGTGATTAAGAGACGTTTGGAATATTAAGTGAAATGTTAAAATATTTTGGACGAGTTTCAAAAATGGGCAAAGACAATGGAGAGCTTAAGGAATATCAACCTTTACTTAAAGACTTCAAAGAACCAGTTCAACAAATAAAGGTATGCTTAAAATTATTCTTGTAAATATTATTATTTTTTAAATACATATAACAAATTGTTTTATTATTATTATTAAAATTATATATTATTATTCATTCAAAAAAAATGAACAGTGATGGACAAGACGTGACGTTTTGAAAGTACTTGCTATGCTTATGTCTTGCATACATTCATTTTTTTAGATTGTTGTATATTTGTTGTATTTTTTACATTTGCATATATTTTTGAATATGCATATATTTAGTAACAGTGTTGGGGAAAGTTACTTTTAAAAGTAATGCTTTACAATAATGCGTTACTCCCAAAAGTAACTAATTGCATTACTTAGTTACTTTGTATGAAAAGTAATGCGTTACATTACTTTTGCGTTACTTTTTCTCACCTGGACTGGGCTTGATTGTTTGTTTTTTAATAACAACAAAAAATTTCTAGTTTTGGCAAATGTTAAGGTTAATAAAGTGAGATTAAATACATAAAGTATATTAGAGTAATTTAATATAGTTAATTATTACAGGTTTGTGTAAAATTCTGAGACTGTTTTTATTCATTTTGAAGAATACTGAATGTTTCTGTGCAAGTAAGATGAGTAAATGCATGTTCACGTTTAGTCTAGAACTACAATAACCACAAAATGCCTCTGCACTTTATTTCTCTCAACATGGGGACAGGAGAACTGTCAGTCAATAAATGTGAAAAAGTAACTTGCGTTACTTATTTGAAAATGTAACTTAGATATTTTGTTGTAAATTGAAAAAGTAATGCATTACTTTACTAGTTAATTGAAAAAGTAATCTGATTACATAACTCAAATTACTTGTAATGCGTTACCTCCAACACTGTTTAGTAAAACTTTGCAATTAAGTTCCATTTGTTAACATTATTTAACTATATTAGTTTACATGAACATGAACAATAAACAATACTTCTAAAGCATTTATTAATCTTAATGTTCATTTCAACATTTACTAATCATATCTGTTAACATTATTTAATGCATTGTGAACAAACACAAACAAACTTTTTTTTTTGTATTTCGAAGCTCTCCAGTTGCTGTTACTGCAGTTTTCCTGACTTTAATACTCTAATCTTCTGCTAACCAGTATAAATATTAGTTGTTAACAGCAAGTTTAGATCAAAATCTGAACACTTCTGCCTTTTGTATTGTGTTAACTACAGGTTCCCAGTAAGTCTCTTCTTCTGGCTGTCTGGGCAGCTGGCATTGGTGGAACCTTTCAGTATGGGTACAATATATCAATCATAAATGCACCTACCAAGGTAAGAAATGTGTGAGCTTGTGCATCAAGTCTTTACTTGATTATTCTTCACTATGCTTAAGCCTGTTTGTGACAAACTATGCATTATAGACACATTAAGTGGAGTTAAGTCAAAGACTTTACTTTGGTTTAGTGTGTATGTGTTTGATGTATAAGGTATTATTGCAGGAGCTCATCAGATTAAAAAGTCACATGAAATCTTTAGTTAGTTAATATATTACGTGAATATGGATTTTGGTCCCTGGCACTGTTTTTGCTAAAAATGTGACAAAATGTAAGCTACTAAATCCAAAACCCACATTTGGGCTTTTTGCACTTTTTTAATCATTAACCCAGGGTCAATTTTAACCATGTTTCACAATGTTCATACAGTACCCTAGATTAGTAATTGACTTTCTAAAACATTTTTTCTTCTGTAAAACACGAAAGAAAATATTTTGATAAAATATTGTCCATGTTACTGTTATCCAAGTTAAAGGTACAGTAAGTAATTTAAAAGCTATTAAAAATTTAAATCAACACCCAGACAAACACTTTTGTGAATATTTGCCAGATGTCTGTTCTGTGTGTGTGCTGAAAAAAGTACTATGTTTGTACATAGTCCTTGCATTGGAGAAAAAAGAAAGGGGTTCAGACCGATCACCAGAACACTTGTAGTCAGCAGCAATAGAGTGATGCAGGTATGACATCACTTTGTAGGCCAAAATGCGGAGTCGAGTTAGCATTTTAGCACTTCCGGTTCCATCGCCCTGAAGTCAGTGGGGTTTTTGAAAGGATTTTGGTTAAATGGCTGAAATAAGGTCTGTGGTGAACAAGACACTTTCACATTTTATTCTACAACATAAAATACATGAGTATTACCCCACTCGTGACTTATTTAAAGGGTTAGTTCACCCAAAAATGAAAATTCTGTCATTTATTACTTACCCTCATGCCGTTCCACACCTGTAAGACCTTTGTTCATCTTCAGAACACAAATTAAGATATTGTTGATGAAATCCGATGGCTCCGTGAGGCCTCCATAGGGAGCAATGGACACTTCCTCTCTCAAGATCCATAAAGGTACTAAAAACATATTTAAATCAGTTCATGTGAGTACAGTGGTTCAATATTAATATTATAAAGTGACGAGAATATTTTTGGTGCACCAATAAAAACAAAATAACAACTTATTTAGTGATGGCCGATTTCAAAACACTGCTTCATGAAGCTTCAGAGCATAATGAATCAGCGTGTCGAATCAGCAGTTTGGAGCGCCAAAGTCACATGATTTCAGCCGTTGGCAGTTTGACATGCGATCCGAATCGTGATTCATTACACTGATTCATTTATGCTCCGAAGCTTCATGAAGCAATTTTTTTCAAATCGCCCATCACTAAATAAGTCGTTATTTTGGCGCACCAAAAATGTTCTCATCGCTTTATAATACTAATATTGAACCACTGTACTCACATGAACTGATTTAAATATGTTTTTAGTACCTTTATGGATCTTGAGAGAGGAAATGTCATTGCTGGCTACGGAGGCCTCACGGAGCCATCGGATTTCATCAACAATATCTTAATTTGTGTTCCGAAGATTAACGAAGGTCTTATGGGTGTGGAACGACATGAGGGTGAGTAATAAATGACAGAATTTTCATTTTTGGGTGAACTAACCCTTTAAGCTGTTACGTGTCTTGAAAAAGGTGGTTGCTAACAAGTGGCTAAATGGGACTATAGAGGCTGTCAGGGAGATTAAACATCAACTGAAAGTGTTGCTGGAAGCTTACTGATGGTAACGTTGAACTCGTGGGACCGTAGTGTAGTTCGCTTATAGCCTACCTTTAGCTTTTTAATTCTGCATTTAGGCTTCAAAATTCATAAAAGTTGTGTTCATGTGTGAAAATTATCTTTATGGACAAATCGTGTAAGTATTATAAACCTTTGTTGATCACAGAACTTTTTTTTTTTTTTTTTTTTGCGATAATCCAAAAGCCTATGGAACAATCATATAGAGTACCTCAGAGATTACATGTTTTTGTATGCAAAACCCGGAAGCAAGTTAGCATTTTAGGACTTCCGGTTCCGTCGCTGTAAAGTCTATGGGTTTTTTTGAATGCTTTTTTGCTAAATCGCCTGAAATAAGGTCTGTGGTTAACAAAGCCTCTAAATATATTCATGTTTTGATCTATGACATAAAAGTCACCAGTTATAACCCGCTTGTGATTTTTTAAAACTTTATTGTGTCTTAAAAACGGCAGTTGAAAACAAATTGATAAAAGGGACTACTTCCTTTGGCGGAGAATTGAGACGTCATCATGACAAACAGGACATTTGGATAGCATTTCTCATGAAAAAGTGGAAAGAGAGATGGCTGAGATATTACCAGAGGAAAAAGCCAGGTGAATCAAGAGCTACAGGATCCGCGTTAATATTAGAAAAGCCTTCCAGCTCTGGAGAGACGTTAGAGAGCAAGAAGGCCTGAAAACGGACGACGAGGTTGCTTTGTTTTTGCTTGATACATGAGTAACATTGGTTTTGCTGTTTCACAGAATTAATGCTGCTGTTGTTGAATCATAGCTGATTCACCTATACTTGCGCTAGCTCTCAAGCGGCAGCCCGTTGCTTGAATGCATACCCCTTTTTGTTATTTATTTTGGGGGCGGAGCAGTGAAGGGAAGGATGTGTTTGGTTATCAATTTCAAATATCTCTCAAATTTCAAATATCAGTGGAGCCCAAACGGTTGAAGGTCAAAATTACAGCTTCACTGCAGCTTCAAAGGGCTTTACGCAATCCCAGACGAGGAAAAAGGGTCTTATCTAGCGAAACGATCGGTCATTTTCTAAAAAAGTTTTTTAAATTACATATGTTTTAACCATAAACACTCATTTTGAACTAGCTCTCTTATTCTTCTGCTTTTTCTTTATTAGAATTCTGGCAGTGTAGATGCTGCTAAGTGAATTACTGCCCTCCACAGGTCAAAGTTTGAACTAAATTCTCATATACAATAACAATTAGTTCAAACTTTGACCTGTGGAGGGCAGTAATTCACTTAGCAGCGTCTGATGGAATTCTAATAGAGAAGAAGAAGAGAGCTAGTTCAAGATGAGTGTTTATGGTTAAAACGTATATAATTTTAAATTTTTTCAGACAATGACTGATTGTTTCGCTATTTAAGACTCTTATTCCTCGTCTGGGATCACATAGAGCCCTTTAAAGCTGCACTGAAACTGTAATTTTGACCCTAAACCATTTGGAGTCCATTGAAGTCCACTATAAGGAGAATAATCCTAGAATGTTTCCATCAAAAACCTTAATTTCTTTTCGACTGAAGAAAGAAAGACATAAACATCTTGGATGACATGGGGGTGAGTAAATTTTCAGGAAATTTTAATTTGAAAGTGAACTAATCCTTTAAATGCACTCTTTCCTTTCATGTAATATACAGTATTTATGTATCCCCTTTGCTTGTGTGTTTTCTCTCAGTCTGTACAGAACTTCATTAATCAGACATGGACAGAGCGCTACAACACTGAAATCTCCACACAGGTGCTCACTCTCCTCTGGTCCACTATAGTGTCCATATTCACTCTTGGTGGACTTGTGGGAGCGTCCGTTGGGGGAACTCTGGCCATTAGATTTGGAAGGTGAACGACAAAATTACTGTATATAATTTGTTTGAAGGTTGCAACCAAATGAAGTTTTTAGGGATGTTACAGCCCTGTTGAGATTAATTTTTCAATATTATTTTTCAGGAAAGGGACACTATTGTTTAACAACACCTTTGCTCTGTTGGCTGCTTTCTTCATGGGCTTGAGTTATCCTTCTAGCACTTTTGAGCTTTTAATTATTGGACGCTTCCTGACAGGAGTAAATGCAGGTATCTCGAGGTTTAAAGCACATCAAATTAGTGAAGGTTAAATACTGTTCTTTTAATTTTTCTAGAATCCTGAAAAAGATCAAAGAATCCTGAAAAAAGTGTCATGGTTTGCACAAAAATATTAAGCAGCACAACTGTTTTCAACAATTATAATAAGAAATGTTTCTTGAGCAGCAAATCAGCATATTAGAATGATTTCTGAAGGATCACGTGACACTGAAAACTGGAGTAATGATGCTGAAAATTCAGCTTTGATCACAGGAATAAATTAGACTTTAAAATGAAAGTCTTGGTAAGCATAAGAGACTTCTTTCAAAACAATTTTTAAAACAATTACTGACCACAAACTTTTGACAAAGAAATAAAAAAGAAAAGCATAAGGCCAAAATACCTTGTAAAGCTCACAAATATTTAAAGTCTTAATTTTTTTTTTATTCAGAGAGTTACTAATATCAATGTACAGCAGCCTTGCTTTACTCCATAAAACCATCGTTTTTTTTTTTTTTTTTTTTTAATTAGTACATTTGGATTCGTGAATTTAAAATTTCGTCAGAATATTTTTCATCATCTTTTGAATAATCAGTAAAGCCAAAAGTATATTTTCCCACAACAGTGAAAAAGCTGTACCTGAAACAAAGCAATCCGAAAATAAATGCAAGTGGTTCAAATGTAGTCATTTCATTTTTGAATTTCTGTAAGTGATTTGCATGCGTTTTTCCTCATTTGCATGTATCTGCTAAACATTAATGAGAAGCTTATTGAATTAAATAAGTTGCAAAACATTATGAGCATTTGTTTGTGATCCCATAACTGACATCTTATTTGAATGACAGGTATCGGAATATGTGTGCAACCTCTGTATATTGGTGAGATCGCACCTAGAGCTCTGCGTGGAGCCATGGCCATGGGAACTTCCATCTTCATCACCGGGGGGATCTTAACAGGACAAGTGATTGGCCTCAAGTAAGAAACAAAGGCATTAACACCACATAAAACATAAGAGAAAGGTCAACATTTGTTTAAAATATGTTGATTTTTTTTCTATTTACAAAATTTAAAGGGTTAGTTCACCCAAAAATGAAAATTCTGTCATTAATTACTCACCCTCATGTCATCTTCGGAATACAAAAGAAGATCTTTTTGATGAAATCTTTTTCTGTCCCTCCATTGACAGCTGCACAACTACCACTTTGAAGCTTCAAAAAGTTCATAAATAGATCGTGAAACTAATCAATATGAATTGAGCGGTTTAGTCCAAATTTTCTGAAGAGACTCGATCGCTTTATATGATGAACAGATTGAATTTAGGCTTTTATTCACATACAAACATTGATCAGCGAACATAAACAGAAGCTCAGCTGAACCTGCTTGACTCATGAGAACAAACCTCTTCCGGAAGCTCAAACGTGCTGCGTAACACGGGAATGAACCTCGTTGGTTCTCGCACATCAAGCAAATATGCTTGAGCTTCAGTTTACCACAACTGATGTGTGAGTTGATGAATGTTTATATGTGAATAAATGCCTAAATTATATCAGCAATCGTGTCTCTTCAGAAAATTTGGACTAAACCTCTCAATTCATATGAATTAGTCTTGCGATCTCTTTATGAACTTTTTGAAGCATCAAAGTGGTAGATGCATAGACTGTCAATGGAGTGACAGTTTTTAAGACTCTCTCTCTCTCTGTTTGTCAGTGAGTTGTTAGGTAAAGAGGAGTACTGGCCCATCCTCTTGTCCACCATCTGTATTCCAGCCATACTGCAGCTGCTGATTCTGCCCTGGTTCCCTGAGAGCCCTCGCTACCTGCTCATCGACCGTGGAGATGATGTTGCCTGCGAAAAGGGTACGGTCTGGTTTAATAACTGTGTTTGCACAATGTTTCAATAAGGTGTTGTGGGATGTGGTTGGATATACCCGTTAATATACATTTTTATTTGTTGTTAAAGGTAATGATAAAGTTTAGAGTATATGTCCTTAGGCCATCTGCCGGAAGCTAGTTATTATAGTTAATAAAGTTTTAAATATGTGAATTTTTCTCTCCCCTGGAGCCGTATGGATTATTTTTTAAATATAACTCTGATTGTGTTCATCTGAAAGAAGATAGTCATATACGCCTAAGATGGCTTGAGGTTGAGTAAATCATGGGATCATTTTCATTTTTGGTTGAACTATCCTTTTAAGCAGAAAATATCAGATTCAAATATAAACTATCTGTGTACAATGTCTGCACATTTTCATACAAACTTTACCAATATGCTTCATGTGATAATTCAGACAAATTGCATTAAGATTGCATTACCTCATTTTTTTAAAATGAATGAATAGATAAAGTAGTTACGGAAAAGGATTAGGGCCAAGCAATAATAAAAAATAAAACCATCTCGAGATTAAAGTTGTTAAATTTCGAGAAAAAAGTCGAGATAAAATGTTAAGAATAAACTCGTTAAATTACGAGAAAAATGTCGGTAAATTATGAGAACAAATTCGAATTCGAAACGAATTTGTTCTCGTAATTTAACGTTTTTTTTCTCGTAATTTAACGAGTTTATTCTCAACATTTTATCTCGACTTTTTTCTCGAAATTTAATGAGTTTTTTTCTCGTAATTTAACGAGTTTATTCTCAACATTTTATCTCGACTTTTTTCTCAAAATTTAACGACATTTTTCTCATAATTTAACGAATTTGTTCTTGTAATTTAACGACTTTTTTCTCGTAATTTAATGACTTTGTTCTCAACATTTTATCTCGACTTTTTTCTCGAAATTTAACAGGTTTTTTCTCGTAATTTAACGAGTTTATTCTCACCATTTTATCTCGACTTTTTTCTCGAAATTTAATGGGTTTTTTCACATAATTTAATGAGTTTATTCTCAACATTTTATCTCGACTTTTTTCTCGAAATTTAACAACATTTTTCTCATAATTTAACGAATTTGTTCTCGTAATTTAACGACTTTTTTCTCGTAATTTAATGACTTTGTTCTCAACATTTTATCTCGACTTTTTTCTCGAAATTTAACAGGTTTTTTCTCGTAATTTAACGAGTTTATTCTCAACATTTTATCTCGACTTTTTTCTCGAAATTTTATGAGTTTTTTTCTCATAATTTAACGAGTTTATTCTCAACATTTTATCTCGACTTTTTTCTCAAAATTTAACGACATTTTCCTCATAATTTAACGAATTTGTTCTCGTAATTTAACGACTTTTTTCTCGTAAATTAATGACTTTGTTCTCAACATTTTATCTCGACTTTTTTCTCGAAATTTAACAGGTTTTTTCTCGTAATTTAACGAGTTTATTCTCAACATTTTATCTTGACTTTTTTCTCGAAATTTAACGTCATTTTTCTCATAATTTAACGAATTTGTTCTCGTAATTTAACGACTTTTTTCTCATAATTTAACGAGTTTATTCTCAACATTTTATCTCGACTTTTTTTTCGAAATTTAACGTAATTTTTCTCATAATTTAACGAATTTGTTCTCGTAATTGAATGACTTTTTTCTCGTAATTTAATGACTTTGTTCACAACATTTTATCTCGCCTTTTTTTTATCTCGAAATTTAACAAGTTTTTTTCTCGTAATTTAACGAGTTTATTCTCAACATTTTATCTCGACTTTTTTCTCGAAATTTAACGAGTTTTTTTCTCGTAATTTAATGAGTTTATTCTCAACATTTTATCTCGACTTTTTTCTCGAAATTTAACAAGTTTTTACTCGAAATTTAACAACTTTAATATCGAGATGGTTTTATTTTTTTATTATTGCTTGGCCATAATCCTCTTCCGTAAGTAGTTAATCAACAACCAGGTAAACAAACTACAAAATCAGCATGTAATATTGTTCAAAAAAGAAGCCTACATCATCTGTTTCCTGCATGTTTTTATCTGTTTTGCTGTCTACTAAGGTCATAAGACACATTTAAACTCATGACTCCATTGAAGTGAAGATGATGTTGTCATCTCAGCCGTGTATAACCAGAACATGAAAACATTTAAAAGACTGAAGCGAAAAATCTAATTGAAATGATCACTCTTGAACGGATGTCAGGATGTGAGCTCTCTGGATGGAGCTAAATCAAACCAGTTGAGCCGTAAACAACAACAGAAGCGAGGAGAAGAGAATCTCGTGAGTAAAGGAATGTTATGCCCTTTGCCACTTTCTTTCAGCTCTAATATGGTTCCATGGCCAGGATAAGTACCATGGAGAGAAGGAGGACATAGAGAGAGAGAGGGACAGCTCGGTCGGCATTAAACCCAAGAAGCCCTGGGAGCTTTTTAAAGACCGCAGTCTTCGCTGGCAGCTACTGACCCTCTTCGTGATTCACACGTCCCAGCAACTCAATGGCATCAATGCGGTGTGTATTCAATATGTGTATTCACATTAATGGCTTGACATATAAAATGATTAGCCTTGACTGCTGATATGTGCACTATTAAAACAAAAAAACACACCCTCCCGCCAAAATAGCATGTGACCGGCCTGCTGTGGATTAAACCCTGAACTCTTCTCAAGGCAAATGATTATAAAATGGGGGAAAAAAACATGAAATCGTCCAGATTTCATCTCTGAGGCTGTGACATTTACCTTAGCTCATATAATGGGCATGAAAGTGATTTTTCACACATACTTAAAAGCTTTTCTGGAATGTCATGTGAGACAGTCAATTCTGAACCAAAGCCAATTCTGAACCATGTCCAGTAGGCCTAATATTATTTAAACACTTATTAAAGCACTTCTAAAAAGTAAATATATGAATGTCAGTGCATTAGATAAAACATCAAACCAAGCGATAGCACAAACCCACGTTTCAGAAAAATGTTTGTTAGGTTTCACTTATAAAAAATAGATGCTGTTCAAAATGGACTTGATCTTCATGAAAATGTATGTTGTTTATGTGACCTTTTAAAAGTAGACAGACAATATAACAAACATTCTTAAACTTACAGATAAACTTGAATGCATAAATCATCCCATAACGCTCTTCATCATGACATAATCAACACAGTTTATATAGTGGACTTCAACAGGGTTCAATGGTTTGAAGGTCCAGATTGCAGTTTCAATGCAGCTTCAAAGGGCTCTATGTGATCCCAGCCGAGGAATAAGGTCTTATCTAATGAAATGATCGGTCATTTCCAAAAAAAAAAAAAAAAAAAAAAAAATTATATACTTTTTAACCACAAACCACAATATACACTTTTTTAACCACGTTGGAAAGGTCACACGTGACGTAGGCAGAAGTACTGTGGTAGGGCAAAAAACTCCTTCTCATTTTCTTCTCCAACTTCAAAATCATTTGACATTGTTGTTTTACCTTTTTTTTGTAAAGGGCGTTTGACTTAGTCTTTGCTCGTTCACTTTGTAGAAACTGGATCTGTACTGTGGATCCGCCTAGGTCATTTGTGACCTTTCCAATGATACTTTATTACAAAATGTGTGGCACATCGCAGAGCTAGTGTAAGACGAACATTGTGGTTAAAAAGTATACAATATTTTATTTTTTTTATAAAATGACTGATCGTTTCGCTAAACAAGACCTTTATTCCTCATCTGGGATCGTGTAGAGCTCTTTGAAGCTGCACTGAAACTGACATTTGGACCTTCAACCTGTTGTACCCTGTTGAAAAATTCAGAAATTTTTTCCTCAAAATCCTTAATTTCTTTTTGACTGAAGTAAGAATTACGTAGACATCTTGGATGACATGGGGGTAAGTAAATTATCAGGAAATTTAAATTCTGAATCCTTTAAATTAGATTTAATTTACCTTAATTGCAGTGCTTTTCCACCATTGGACAAACGGTTCCAGTTGCATTTCCACACGGTATGATTACAATCTGTTTTAGAGTGGAACAATAAAGTTTAGTGGCTTCATAAATTAATTAATGTGCACCTGATGCACATTCTATGTTCTTCATTTTCTAGAAGTGTATTTTAGTGCAGTTATATAGAGAAGGTACACTGCATCTTACTCTGATGAAAGTGACTTGCACCTGACGTCGCAAACTTCACTTCCCAACTTGTAAATACGAACTTCCCAGGGGGACTTGAGTGCACTACTCAGACAGAAATCACTTTAAAAAAAAAATTCAAATTCATGTAACCAACCAACATGTGTAATCTGTGTGGGGACGATGGTGTGGATCCCTATTGAAAATGACTGGATTTCAATTTTAGATCTAATGTACATCAATATGTGTCCATGTGACCCCAGTTGATAGAGATTTCTCTCCCATCAGATTTATTTCTATGCAGACTACGTGTTCACCCAGGCCGGGATTCCAGCTGACAAGATTCCGTACGCTACAGTGGGAACCGGAGCTTGTGAGTGCATCACTGCACTGACGTGTGTAAGTCTGGGATTTGTACACCAGCGCAAAGTCTTTAATCTCAGAAAGCATTTTTGGCATATTCCTGTTCATCCAGAGACATGTCCCACAAATCACATAATGCTGATCTGACAAATTGTGCTTCAGCCTTTGGAATTAGTTGTATGGAGATTTCACTATATATGAACCACTTTCTGAAAGGTGTTTTAAACACAGGCGTTGTGTGTGTGTGTGTGTGTGTGTGTGTGTGTGTGTGTATTTCAGGGTCTTCTGATCGAGTCTTTGGGAAGAAGAGCTCTGATTATCGGTGGATACTCTCTCATGAGCCTGTGTTGTGTCTGTTTCACCATTGCACTGACTTTTCAGGTTAATAGTGCCCTGATACTTTATAAGAAGTTACTATAAATATACTGTATATTGGTTGCACTTTATTGTACAGTATGTGCACTTATGGTGTACTTGCCTAAGAAAGCACTGGGTAATATAAGGTAACTACATTAATTAAGGTAGGTTTAGGGGTAGGTTAAGGGTTAGTATCTAATTATATTGTAATTACTATAATAAGTACGTATGTACATGGGAAACAGGACTGTAAAATAAAGTTCAATATATTTGCTGTTTTTCTCAATATATTTATTTTGTGCACTGTGTCAATATTTAATTAAATAAAAATAAGTTCTAAAATACTTTTTTTTATTTGTGTGAAGAACATTTTAATAATCTAAAGAAACTTTTTCCACTAAGGAACCCTTCTGGAATGGAATGGTTCCATGGATGTTCAAGGTTCTTCATGGAACCATCAATGCCAATGAAGAATCTTTATTTGTATCATGTCTCAGTAAACTAGAGTCATACTATATGAGGTTATGTTGAAAAATGGCATAAAGTTTCTGATCTTAATATTTGTTTCAATTACTTGAATTTAATTTAATGTTTTCAATTCAATTCAAGTTTATTTGTGTAGAGCGTTTTGCAATACATATTGTCAAAAGCCTTTTATTGACGTTTGTTTGTTGTTTCTCCCTCATAGGAGTCCAGCCCTTGGGTTCCCTACCTTAGTATGGTCTGTGTTTTTGCCTTCATCCTCAGTTTTGGCCTTGGACCAGGTGAATGAATTGATAAAAAAAGAAAGAAAGCAAAGACAGAAAATTACATATAACTTATTCATTTTTTAACATTAAAGGTAGAGTAGGCAATTTCATAGAGGCTAGGAATAGCAAGCTAGCTCTGAAAGTCACATGATTTCAATAAACAAGGCTTCGTTTCTTCATAAGTGTTTCAAAATTTCAATGGTTCACCACTGGAAGGCGTGACTTTGGCAGTTTGATACACGCACCAAAACAAAAGATTCGTAAAGCTTCATGAAGCAGTGTTTTCGAATCGGCCATCACTAGATATTGTTGAATAAAGTCATTATTTTGAGTTTTTTGGCGTACAAAAAGTATTTTCGTCGCTTCATAACATTAATGTTGAACCACTGTAGTCACATGAACTGTTTTACATATGTCTTTAGTAGCTTTCTGGGCATCTGAAAGTGTTAATTATCTTGCTGGCAATGAAGGCCTCACTGACCCATCGTATTTTATCAAAAATATCTTAATTTGTGTTCTGAAGATGAACGAAGGTCTTGCGGGTGTGGAACAACATGAGGGTGAATAATTAATGACAGAATTTTAATTTTTAAGTGAACTAATCCTTTCAGAACTGTCCAAAGCCACGCCTCCTCCAAAACACATGAACGCACAGTCAGAGCAGATTCTGTAAAGTACTTCAAGTACGTTAAATTACTTGAAGTGGAAGAATATGTACATGTTTTAATATGTGAAGAAAGTTTTAACCGGAATAACAAAGTGTTTATGAGAAAAATTGCCCTACCTTTAATACAAACTCATCTGTATTCTATCTACACTATTGTTGTATTATGGTGCATTGGCACACACTGGTGTAAACACACACTAGTTTGATCAGTTATATCAATATGTTTTGTGCTGTAGGTGGTGTGACAAACATTTTAACAACGGAGCTGTTTACCCAAACCGATCGGCCTGCTGCATACATGATTGGTGGCTCTATCAACTGGATCTCTTTCTTCTTCATCGGCATGATCTTCCCATTTATTGTGGTATATACATATGCCTTTTTTCCTCTTTTTAGAGAAGTGCATATGGTTGGTCTTTCTTTCTAACACAGGGCTGGATAAGTGGGGCACGTTTATGCAAACACTACACTGTGTATTATGTACTAAAAAGGTGTTACCCAAATTTGTATTATTCAGAATTTCACAAAGCAACTATTCATCTGGACCATACACCATGCATATGTTGTAAAATTATGAGAGTTAATTACTTACAAATGACGGTTTTTAAAAAGGGTTTGTTTTTAACAGTGTTCAATTTTTCTCTCTCCCAGAATGGCCTACAGCAGTACTGCTTCCTTGTTTTCCTGGTTATCTGTTGCTTGGTGGCCACGTACATCTTCTTTGTGGTTCCTGAGACCAAGAACAAGACATTTCTGGAGATTCAGAGTGAGTTTCGCTCTAGAAAGAAGATCAATGCTGTCAGTGGTCCTGATGGCCCTCTACTGTCCACACCAATGTAAAACACAAAAACATTCACAACGCACAGTATTTTAATATTTGAAAGGGCGTTATAAAGTCAGTGTATTTAAATACATTAAAAAATGTACCAAAAATACATGGAAATGTAAGACCAGCAAATATCTGAAATAAAGACACTTATAATGCTGTACTAAATATATAGTAATTTGTAAGTGTGTGATCAGTTATTCACACACAGACTGCACTAAATCATGTGCCTTCAAAATGAATACTGTCTTTTATATCAAGGAGAGTCACATGATGAGGGACTTTCAATAGTATTACATTTTGGGTGTTTTAAAGAAATGGATATGGTTAAAACTCTATGCAGTGATACTTAAGTGCTATTTAGAATCAGTGTACTTGTATGATACAGGTTTCTGTAATTACTTTTCATCTCTAATTCTGTAAAATGGATCCATATTATGACCTTACATACATTTCATGAAATCACTGCATGAATCATGCTTGAAATTGTTTTAATGTCAACAAAAATAGTCAATAAAGGAAACTTTTGCACAACACATGATGCTTTGTTTTTTTTCAGTCAGCTATCTTTTATTCTCACTGCATAATTCTTTCTTGAATTTAATAAATTTTAATGTCAACAAAGAAAACTATGACAAATAAACAAAATATGTTTTCATAAATGTTTTATTCTAAAATTACTGAACATTTTCCCTAAATTTTTAACAATAATAGGACCTAATCAACGTTTAATTTAAAGTCTGGCAGTGTCTTTTTAACCCTTGTGCATCAAAAAAAAAAGTTACTCATAGGTGCAAAATGGATTCATTAATTTTAAGAACTGTAACCCTTTAAATGCTGGTTTGTTTACATAATGCCATAGGTGTTTTTTTTTTTTTTATGAAAAAAATTAAAAATAGTAGTTTATTTTCATAAACTAAATGCTAAGCAGATTTTTTTTCTTTGCTTATTAGATTCTTGGGTGTGTCAATGAAGAACAACAACATTAATTTTGAGGCATTTATATTTTTTAGTGTCAGATTTTTTACAAAAACTAACACTTAGGTCCATAATGGACAAAAATTTCCATGCCAAAAAACTGTCATAGAAATATTATATATTAATATTTCATATTATATTAATATTATTTTTCCACTTTCACTGACTGTTTTTTTTTTTATCAGTATCTCTTCTATTCATAATTACCAAACATTCATTAATTTTCAGAATTTTAACGCTTTACAAATCGGTTTCTTTACACCCTCAGCTTTTAATGCACCTGTGTGCTCACTGTCAGTGGGCAACACTAGCTTCAGAGCTTCCTCTGCTGAGTAACATCTCTTCATCTTGCAAACAATGAAATGATCAACCCCTCATGCACCACATATTTATAGGTTTGGCTGTGAGGACACCTGTGTGAACTCAAACTTTGTATAAAATCTACCAGACTAAACAATCTGCATTTTCTTGTGGTGAAAACTAAAACAATGTGTTTAGGGGCTTCTGAACTCCTACTTCAAATTCAAGCGCACCTTTTATCTCCGTACAAAAACAATAACAAGTGAAAAAGTGCAATCAAGGGTTAAGATGCGTGTTTGGTCGAAAAAGAAAAACCTCAAAGCTCATTAACCTTCTTTGACCTTTTTCATAGTTTTCACATGGCCCTATGACCCTGCCAAGGGTTCGACTCATACATGGAGTGAGATTTTTGATTGCCAGTACAATATAATTTCTTTCAAACTAATTATACACATTAAATTTTCAGTAAACACATGCAAACTACACTCTGACATCCTTACCAACATACCCACACAATTATAGCTGCATTATTTTTCAAATTGACTCTATAATATGCATAAGCAGAAAACACAAATAAAGCGAGTATTTCTTTTATATGCCAAATTTGAAAATATGGCACAATCTAGTAAAAAATGGTAAAAATGTAAAATTTGAAGCCTTGCCGATAGAATGAATGCCTATTTGCAAATATTGTATCATTTTATAGTCAAATGGCCCTGGGTTAAAAAAAAATTGCAGTTTTACTGGGTTTCAATGTGGACATTTTTGTCCTTAAGGTCCTGAGTGTGACTATTTTTTGTAGCCTACGGAGGATAAAATTGATTTTTTGAAGGAAATGAGGGTAAAATATTAAAATTCCAATAAAAATAAACACCTGAGCCAAAATTCATGTAGTTGGCATTAACAAAGGCACACTTATAACAAAAAACAAAACTGAAATGGACAAAAATGTCCATAAGTTTGCACAAGGGCTAAGTTATTCAGAGGTCCACCAACGCCGTGTTCCCACGTGGTGTCTGTTATTTCTCTCATCGCTTATAAGGATCGACCAATCACTGTAGTTTACAATTACTTTAGTTTTTTTTTTTTAAATATAATTTTATAGAGATTACACTAGGAGAATGCCAGTTTTAATCACTGCACTTAATATATTTAAAATAATATACTAGTTAGAGTACAAATAAGACAACGTTTTCGGTTTTGATGCGTTTAGCGTTTGAGCCACTATCCGCCCCCTGCAGGAAGACACCTTTGTGTCATTTTCTTTAAGCAGCTTGTGATTGGACTATCGACCAGTGACGCTTGGCAAAGCAGGAATACATGTTGTTTCTGTCTAGAGTACAGGAGGACACACTTGAAGTTCACTATGGCTGGCAGACAGGCAGTAAAAGCCTATTTAGATCTCATGTCGCAGCCATGCAGGGCTGTGCTGATATTTCTGAAAAACAACAAAATCCCACATACGGTGGAACACATTGCGTTACGAAAAGGTGAGCAGCATTATTGTGAGGGATTTGTTCAGTGGAGGCTGTGCAATACATTTGTAAAGTCCAGATGGCTTGAATCCAAGCCTGTACAAAGGTTAACCGATTTATATTTCAAAACTTTGTATACATTTATTGTTAAATTAATGTACTGAAATTGAATGCCCTGTAGGGCAGCAGAATACACCTGAGTTCACCAAACTCAACCCCATGAAGAAAGTGCCAGTGCTGGAGGACAATGGATTTGTTCTTACTGAGAGGTAATTAGTGAGTGTAGTTGGAAAAAAAGAACATTTGGAATTTTAAAATGGAAATTATTATTGCTATTAGTAGTAGTAGTAGTTAGAATTATTGTTTCTGTTATTAACCTATTCTATTATTTATCATTCTCTGTCACAGTGATGCCATATTGAAGTATCTGGCGACAGTCTATAACGTCCCTGATCACTGGTACCCCAAACTGCCAGAGAAGAGAGCGCGAGTGGATGAATACACAGCCTGGCATCATGCGAACACACGTTTACATGCTTCCACAGTGTTCTTGCATGAGGTGGGGTTTGAGCAGACAGGCTATACTTCATCAAAAAAGGATTTTAAATAATGTTATTATACATACAAAGGTCTGTCATGAAACTGGCACAGGCTGATATGTCCTTAATTTTTGGGTGAACTAACCCATTATGTCATTTATTACTCACCCTTATGTCGTTCTATGCCCGTAAGACCTTCGTTCATCTTCGGAGCACAAATTAAGATATTGTTGATGAAATCCGTTGGCTCAGTGACTGAGGCCTCTATTGAGAGCAAAGCCATTCAAACGCTCATGGTCCATAAAGGTACTAAAAACATATTTGAAACAGTTCATGTGAGTTCAGTGGTTCTATCTTAACATTATAAAGCGACAAGAATATTTTTTGTGCACCAAAAAAACAAAATAAAGACTTTTCAACAATATCTAGTGATGGCCGATTTCAAAACAGTGCTTGAGAGCTTTACGAATCGAATCAGTGGATCGGAGCGCCAGAGTCACATGATTTCAGCAGTTTAGCCATTTGATAGGAGATCCGAATCACTGATTTGATACAAAAGATTCGATACAAAAGATTCATAAAGCTCAGAAGCTTAATGAAGCCGTGTTTTGAAATCAGTGATTTGAAAGTCATTATTTTGTTTTTTTGGTACGCAAAAAGTACTCTTGTCGCTTTATAATATTAAAGGTGCCATCGAATGGAAAATTGAATTTACCTTGGCATAGTTGAATAACAAGAGTTCAGTACATGGAAACGACATACAGTGAGTCTCAAACTCCATTGCTTCCTCCTTCTTATGTAAATCTCATTTGTTTAAAAGACCTCCGAAAAACAGGTGAATCTCAACATAACACAGACTGTTACGTAACAGTCGGGATCATTAATATGTACGCCCCCAATATTTGCATATGCCAGCTCATGTTCAAGGCATTAGACAAGGGCAGCCAGTATTAACGTCTGGATCTGTGCACAGCTGAATCATCAGACTAGGTAAGCAAGCAAGAACAATAGCGAAAAATGGCAGATGGAGCAATAATAACTGACATGATCCATGATTACATGATATTTTTTGTTATATTTGTAAATTGTCTTTATAAATGTTTTGTAAGCATGTTGCTAATATACTGTTAAATGTGGTTAAAGTTACCATCGTTTCTTACTGTATTCACGGAGACAAGAGCCGTCGCTATTTTCTTTTTTAAACACTTGCAGTCTGTATTATTCAAAAACACAACTTCATTCTTTATAAATCTCTCCAACAGTGTGTAATGTTAGCTTTAGCCCGTTAGCCACGGAGCACAGCCTCAAACTCATTCAGAATCAAATGTAAACATCCAAATAAATACTGTACTCACATGATCTGATGTATGCATGCAGCATGCATGACGAAAACTTTGTAAAGATCCATTTTGAGGGTTATATTAGCTGTGTGAACTTTGTTTATGCTGTTTAAGGCAAGCGCGAGCTCCGGGTGCGGGGAGCGTGAGGAATTAAAGGGGCCGCAGCCTGAATTGGTGCATTTCTAATTATGCCCCAAAATAGGCAGTTAAAAAAATGTATAAAAAAAAATCTATGGGGTATTTTGAGCTTAAACTTCACAGACACATTCAGGGGACACCTTAGACTTGTATTACATCTTGTAAAAAAACGTTCGATGGCACCTTTAAAGGCCCACTGAAGTGTCCTGGAACGCACAGCTTTTTTTGTCTTGACACAATTTCAACTGAAACAGGAAGACAGGGCGATATATTGAACAGCCCCACCCCTTTTTTTAAATAGCCAATAGCTTTTCGTTTATATAACTGCTCGGCCAGAGCCATTAAACTCAGTAAAACCTTTAATCTCTAACTGTTTCTCCTCCTAGTCTCCTCTATATCTGTAAAATATAGCATTCTGTGAAGAATTTAAATGGGTCTGATACCTTTCGTGGTCTGAGCTGACTCGCGGATATGATCCGCTCTGTGCTCTCGTGTCCCTGGGCCAGAGCAGACTGTGCTGGCGCTGCAGCGGTTCATGTGACTCTAACGCAAAAAATCATATTTACACTGTCTGAATCGTTCCCTATTCTCTATATAGTGCACTATGTGCCATTCGCCATGTATAAACTAGTAAATGTGTGAACAAATGATCGATTTCAGCCAGCTTCAGCGTCTGTAAGAGTGTAGGAGGAGGCGGGACACTTTAGATTCTAAAGAGCATTTGATTGGACAGAACATAATGAGATGCTGGAGTGCACAGTGATGTCATGAAAATCCGTAATCCATTTTAGCGGAAGTGAGAGACTGTACGTTTTGAATGCTTATATCTCCTAAATGCTAATTTTGTCATTGTTTTGGAACACACCAGCATTTTCATAACATTGAGGCTAACATATTCATACTAAAAGCTAAAAAACTTAAAGGGTTAGTTCACCCAAAAATGAAAATTCAGTCATTTATTACTTACCCTCATGCCCTTCCACACCCGTAAGACCTTCGTTCATCTTCGGAACACAAATTAAGATATTTTAGTTGAAATCCGATGGCTCAGTGAGGCCTCCATAGGGAGCAATGACACTTCCTCTCTCAAGATCCATAAAGGTACTAAAAACATATTTAAATCAGTTTATGTGTGTACAGTGGTTCAATATTAATATTATAAAGTGACAAGAATATTTTTGGAGCGCCAAAAAAAAACAAAATAACGACTTATTTAGTGATGGTCGATTTCAAAACACTGCTTCAGGAAGATTCGGAGCACAAATTAATCAGTGTTTTGAAATCGGCCATCACTAAATAAGTTATTTAGTGAACAAAAATATTCTCGTCACTTTATAATATTAATATTGAACCACTGTACTCACATGAACTGATTTAAATATGTTTTTAGTACCTTTATGGATCTTGAGAGAGGAAGTGTCATTGCTCCCTATGGAGGCCTCACTGAGCCATTGGATTTCATCAAAAATATTTTAATTTGTGTTCCGAAGATGAACGAAGGTCTTACGGGTGTAGAACGACATCAGGGTGAGTAATTAATGACATTATTTTCATTTTTGGGTGAACTAACCCTTTAAGGGCGTTCACACTTGGCGTCTTTTTTGACAAGAAAAAGTTGACAAGGGTGCATTTTTAGGCAGTGTTTGGTTCCAAATAGCAACAGAGGCCGATATAACAACAGCTAGCGTATAACGGCAAGCGTAAATTACGGTATTGATAACTGTTGCTGAGCAGGTGATAGTTTTGTTAACGACAAGTAGTAGATGATACACTTACCTGAACAACCAAGGATCCGTCCAATCTGTGCCCACGCAGCCTCTTTATAAGCTACAATAAGTCCATCTACCGGCACCTTCTCCATTTTTTTCTTGTCGTTATGGAAGCGTCAGGTCTCGCTACTCACTTGTCATTGGTCAGCTGTCAAAAAGGGCATTTTTTCAGAAAAGTTGAACTTTTTTCAATTTGAAAAGACGCTCCGAGCTGCAGAAAAAGACGTTGGCGGTGGCATTTAAAAAACATGGTTTACTCCAAAGGATTATAATGTAAAACAGATGCTGGCAGCTTCAAAAAAGATGACAAGTGTGAACATAGCCTAACTCAATTTGCTTGAAATCACATCATTCTCTATTGGGCACACCTAATTGGTTCCTACTGTATCAGTAGCCAATGAGCTCGCTGCTCAACCTTCAACGTTCAGCATTTGCTGTAGCAGTTGCAGCACGCTTTCAGAAACCCTCCACCTTCCCCAGCTCCACCTGTATATATCTGCTATGGGTAATTCATGTATGCTATATTGTACAGCAGCAGCATGTCTTACTTGTTCACAGTAGCAAGTCCCGTACTTGCGCTGCAGCAGCAGGGTAGCAGATCTATTCCGCCAAGATCGAACATATCAACGTTGTCATAACCCTTACAATGCCAAACATGAGACTTTTCATGACAGAAATATTCATATTCAGTGATAAACTACATTTAACCTAACTTACCTTTTAACCTTTAAAACGTTTAATTCTAGCAGACTTCACAGGTTTTGTATTCCTGTACAGGTTTTATTTCCACTCATGACGGGACAGCCAACAAATCCTGCGAAGCTCGAAAAGGCGCTATCAGACCTGGATGGCACACTAGACAAGCTAGAAAACATGTTTCTGAAGAGACAGGCCTTCCTGTGCGGTGATGACATCTCATTGGCTGACTTGTTAGCAGTTTGTGAGCTCATGCAGGTAAATACTTAGAGCTGCTAAACATTCTAAATAATGACGTGGCGAATAGTGACCTAATTTTAAGCTTTTAAAGTCAACATGAAATGGACGTTGCTATAGTCTTTTCTTCCATATTGTGATGTATATCGAAGTAAAACGGCTTCTCGAACAAGAAAAATTGTAGGGCGGTACTTGATATTGTCCATGGGGAAATGATTGGATGGTTGTGGTTTGATATTGATATCTCATGTGAGTGACAGATTGCGACAGACTCAGTATTTACTATTTCCGAGACGCTTGTGTTCCTCCATAGTAATGTGGCATTCATTAAGACGAAACTGAATACTCATCCACAGTTGTACATGTGAAAACATAAATAGACCTAAAGACACATGTGCCTACAAGCCTTTGCATCTTTGATATCATTTGATTGTATCTTTCAGCCTCTGAGCAGCGGGAGGGACATTCTGAAGAACAGACCCAAACTGCTGAGCTGGAGGAGTCGAGTCCAGTCAGCGCTCTCTGACTCCTTTGATGAAGCTCACGCCGTTGTCTACCGTTTAAGAGACAAATTCACAGCTAAACTATGAAAAATCAAGTCTCTCTATTCACAGCAATTAATTCTATACAGTTGATATATTTCACAAAATATTCATTCAGTATGACTAACATGGCAAGGTGTTTCTGCCATTTACTTAAATGGATTAAGGATGTATCTGTCTAACATGGATATGCATTTTGATCAATATATGATTTGAAGTGAGGCATTAATTATCCACAAGTTTGGATATAACAAATGGTAGCATGGTTTGCTAAATTAATAAATGGAATGGTTTGTGATGATTTAAGTAATACATTTTTATAATATAAGGAGAAGAAAATGTAAAAACATTTTATTGTTGATGAGGAAATGGTACAAATATGTATTTACATTATTTACATTTAGTGAAAGTTTGTGAATGATGGTTTGTCTTCTCACTCTTGTGCCTTATCTTTCTGTAATGAAAATGTCCAATTAAAACTGTATCAGTTAATAAACTTTAAGTTGCATATCATATTCACTTTTGATGCAAATTGTAGTAAAGGTGCGTTCACGCCGTGTCGTAAATACTGTAACATTTTTGTATTGTAAAAAGCCTTCACATGCTTGTAGAACTTGTATGGTGTATGACATCAGAGTACCGCTAGAGCAGGGGTGTCCAATCCTGCTCCTGGAGGGCCACTGTCCTGCAGAGTTTAGCTCCAGTCCCAATTAACACACCTGAACAGCTAATCAAGGTCTACTAAGCCAGTGTTTCCCAACCCTGTTCCTGGAGGCACACTAAGGCTGCGTCCGAAAACCTAGGTAGCTGTCTTGCTGCCTCGCTGTCTTATAGACCTTATGTAGCCCCGCCCCTTTTCAGCGCTGCGCTCGTTGTCTTTTGACTTCCGGTTTGTATTTCCACAGTGATCTTACGTATTTATGAATGAACTGCTCATTTAAAATCTTCCAGGTCTACTGACATTTGTTTAGACATCTGCTTTAAACATAACAATGCTCATGATAACTTTCATTAACTCTACAACAGGTAAATTCACTTCACCAGCTAATTATTCCTCAACAGCGATGCCATTGAAATATACAGGGCTACCACAAAAACGGAAGTTCAAAGACAATATTCTAAAGATGGCGGCGCGCATGTTTCTCTGGTAAATAAGGTCTATAAGAGAAAGACTTGTACGGCAGCGTTTGTGCATGAAGGTACCTCACGAAATTGATTTCGGACAGACTTCTGAGGCAGCATAACAGTTTAATGATCTATAGCAATATAGCGCGAGCTTTGGTGAGAACTAAACAAATAATTAATTACCACAGTAGTAATTTCTCGATAGAAATTATATCAAAATTGAAATATGTTGGTCAAAATCGTACATTTATATACAAACTGAGCAGCAAACGCAACTTTCGGACGCCATCTTTATTTTTCTAGCTCAACTGTCACAGAATGGAAAGCACAGGATTGTGGGATATCAAAGGCAGCTAAGGATACATCTATGCTTCCTTCAAAAATCAATCTGAGGAAGGTATCTCATGAGACAGGAAGTGAAGGTAACATTGGATTCGGACGTGCCTTGATGCCTTACTACCTTGAAATGTGTCCTCAGAAGGCAGCATTTTCCAGTTTTCGGACGCAGCCTAACAGTGCACATTTTCCAAATCTTCCTAATTAAACACACCTGATTCAACTCATCAGTTCGTTAGTAGAAACTCCAAGACCAGAAATATATGGTTCAGATAAGGGAGACATTCAAAATGTGTGCTTTTGGTGTGCCTCTAGGAACAGGGTTGGGAAACACCGTACTAGGCATCCTAGAAACTTCCAGGCAATTGTGTTGAGCCAAGTTGGAGCTAAACTCTGCAGGACAGTGGCCCTCCAGGAATGAGTTTGGACACCCCTGCGCTAGAGCGATTTGAAAGCATACAGTGCTTTATTTACAGTAATTATGACATGGCGTGAACGCAGCATAAAATCCATCTATAAAATGTTGTAATGTTTCCTGAATTGTAAATGGTGACTTTTGAAAGTAAATATTTAAAATAATTTTTCTAAAGACATTGTAAGAACTTCTGGGACCTTATTAATAAAATGTGCTAAAATCCACACCAACATTCATATTTATAAAAAAACGGTCTTTAATGTGGAAAAGTGCTTAGGTTTCTACACAACATTTTATAAATGAGGCCCCTGCTCTCTAAGAATATGAGAAACAAAAAATGAAATTAAATATCAAAAATTAATGAGCAACATTCATCCAAATGCAGATTTAGTGTTTTAATTTTCTCTTTTAACAGTAGAATAGATTTTTAATATCATTGATATGAAGACACATTGTGCTTTGGCGCCACCATTCTGTGCAAATCGGGATGATTCAGTGTGGATTCAAAATGTTTTAAAACTTTAAGGCCCGGTTTGACAGACAGGCGTAGATTAAGCCTGGATTAGGACGTTTAAGTAGCTTTTATATTCGTTCACGAAAAGAAAAAAAAAAAAAACATTACTGGTGTGCATCTTGAGACAAAACAAAGGCTATGAGATATTTTAAGATATGGTTACTTTCAGTTAATAAGCTCAAACATGCATATATATATATATATATATATATATATATATATATACACACACACACACACACACACACACACTCAAACATATATACAGTGCTGCTTGAATGTTTGTGAACCCCTTGTAGAATCTGTAAAAATTTGAATAATTTTAACAATAAGAGAGATCATACAATATGCATGTTATTTTTTTTTTTTATTTAGTACTGTCCTGAATAAGATATTTTACATAAACAATGTTTACATATAATTCACAAGATAAAAAAAATAGCTGAATTTATAAGTATGACCCAATTCAAAAGTTTATGAACCTTTGCTTTTTAATACTGTGAGTGGTTACCTGGATGATCCATGACTGTTATTTTGTTTTGTGATGGTTGTTCATGAGTCCTTTGTTTGTCCTGAACAGTTAACTGACCAATATTCTTCAAAAAAATCCTCCAGGTCCCAAAAATTCTTCAGTTTTCCAGCATCGTTTGCATATTTGAACCCTTTCCAGCAGTGACTGTATGATTTTGAGATCCATCTTTTTTCACACTGACGACAACTGAGGGACTCAGGGACTTAACACAACTATTAAAAAAGGTTCAAACATTCACTGATGCTCCAGAAGGAAACACGATGGGGGTGAAAACTTTTGAACAGGATAAAGATGTCCAAATTTGTCTTTTGTTTAAATATCTTTTTTTTCTTTACTTTTTTTTTTTTTTAATTCATTCATTTCAAAAGCAACAGAAGACACTTAAATGTTTTAAGTACAATATTCCTTGATCTTCAAATTCAAAAGTTTTTCACCCCCCGGGTCTTAATGCATCGTGTTTCCTTCTGGAGCATCAGTAAATGTTCAAAGTAATGCATAATGCATAAATTTACAACACAATATCGGGTTTTTTTTTTCAAATAAATAACGTAAGTTATTTTGTTTTCCTATTTACTGAATGACAGCTCTCCTGCCCCCATGTTGAGAGAAATCATGAGTAAGTGCAGAGGTGTTGTGTGTGCGGTCTACTAAATGTCACTTTAGTAACTATTGTTTTTGCTGCTGATCTTTGATGATACAATTCAACCATACCCATAAGTGAAAATGACTTAAGATAAATATCACATTTGTGTTTCATTTAAACTTCTCATGTATCCTATTTTTCTTCAATCCAGAATGGCAGCACAGCTGAAAGGTTTATTTGAGTTGCGCCCTCTACTGTACGGGCATGAATTTACATTTCCTTCAGCCTTATTTATTTCACTTTTGGTGAAAGGGCCTTTAAATTTGCCAATTATGGAACTCTTGTTATTGTAAAACAAACAAGAAAGCCTAGGTGAGAAAAATGCAAAAGAAACGTAACATTACATTCCATTAAAAGTAACTAAGTAATGTAATTAGTTACTTCTTTAGGGAGTAGTGCAATATTTTATTATTTTTATAATGTTATAATACTTTTACAATATTGTAACGCATACAGGCCTATATTATATTTATATATAATTATATATATATAATGTGTGTGTGTGTTTTAAATATGTTTTATTTGCAACTAAATGTTTAGTATAATGGTATAATATAATATAGTATATAGTGTTGTCATGTTGATCATTTTAAAATAACATTACAAAACTTTGGCAGCTCTGACAGACTTTTTTGCTATTCATACAGTATCATAGGTAAAAAAATGAAACTATTATAATTTGACTAGTATAGGCTATTTATTGGAAAATAGTTCAAAGAAGTTTATAGGATATTGGTGTTGTTACCAATATGAACATTGTTTGTGAACCTTGTCAATGTACAGCAAATGTGATTCTTTGCAAACTAATCTATCAGTCCAGTCATTGAGTCTGATTTTCATTTATATGTTTAATTGTTTGGAAAATCTTACAATGTTTATTCATCCTGAATGTTTGACACCGTACCACTTTATTATTTGCATATTTGAACAGTTTTGTGTGTCAACAATGGTGTTTTTAAATTTTATACTTCGCCATACATTACATTTTAACCATAGCACTTATACATTAAAAAAACCTTCATAACAAAATGTCTCATGCACATATTTCAACATGTTTCAATTCAAAGCACATATTATTCAAATATGACATTGAGCAAACTGCATATATCAGACACAGTCATCATTGATCCCATAAGGTAAACTGCAGAAACTCTTTGCCATGTTAATTATAAATAGTTGTGAAATATATCTTTACAGAGCAGATTGTTTTGAATAGCGATACAGTTTATCTGCGTTTAGACACACACACACACACACACACACACACATATATATATATATATATATATATATATATATATATATATATATATATATATATATATATATATATATATGTGTGTGTGTGTGTGTGTGTGTGTGTGTTTTAAATACATTTTATTTGCAACTAAGTGTTTAGTATAGTATTATAATATTATATAGGTGCTGGTCATATAATTAGAATATCGTGAAAAAGTTCATTTTTTTATTGTAAATTATTTTAAAAAATGAAACGTTCATATATTCCAGATTCCCTACATGTAAAGTAAAACATTTCAAAAGTTTTTTTATTTTTTTATTTTGTTGATTAGAGCGTACAGCTCATGAAAGTCCAAAATCGAGTATCTCAAAATATTAGAATATTTACATTTGAGTTTCATTAAATGACCATCCCTACAGTATAAATTCCAGTATAAGTTCTTTGAAACCACACTAATGGGGAAGACTGCTGACTTGGCAATGGTCCAGGAGACAATCATTGACACCCTCCACAAAGAGAGTAAGTCACAGATGGTCATTACTGAATGTGGTGGCTGTTTACAGAGTGATGTATCAAAGCATATTAAATGCAAAGTTGACTGGAAGGAAGAAATTGGGTAGGCAAAGGTTCACAAGCAACAGGGATGACCACAAGCTTGAGAATACTTTCAAGTAAAGCCGATTCAAACACTTGGGAGAGCTTCACAATGAGTAGAATGAAGCCGGAGTCAGTGCATCAAGAGTCACCACACTCAGACATCTTCAGGAAAAGGACTACCAAGCCACTTCTGAAACAGAAACAACTTCAGAAGCATCTTACCTGGGCTAAGGAGAAAAAGAACAGGACAGTGAACAGTGGTCGAAAGTCCTCTTTTAAGATAAAAGTAAATTTTGCATTTCTTGTTGAAATCATGGTCCCAGAGTCTGAAGGAAGACTGGTGAGGCACAGAATCCAAGCTGCTTGAAGTCTAGTGTGAAGTTTCTGAAGTTAGTAATGATTTGGGGGGCCGTGACGTCTGCTGGTGTTGGTCCATTGTGTTTTATCAAGTGCAAAGTCAATGCAGCCATCTTCCAGGAGATTTTGGAGCACTTTATGCTTCCATCTGCTGACAAGCTTTATGGAGATGCTGATTTCCTTTTTCAGCAGGACTTTAGCACCTGCCCACAATGCAAAAAACAATTCCAAGTGGTTTGCTGACCATATATTACTGTGCTTTATTGGCCAGCCAACATGCCTGACCTGAATCTATGGGATATTTTCAAGAGAAAGATGAGAAACAATCGATCCAACAATATACAGATGATCTGAAGGCTCAATAGTGCTTCAGCAGTGCCACAGGCTTATCACTTCCATGCCACACTTCACTGATGCTATAATTTGTGCTAGGAGCAAGTCATTTGCTGTATTACGTGCTGCCGACCAAGTATTGAGTGTACAAATGAACATACTTTAAAGAACTTGAACTTTTCTGTTTTGCAAATTCATTTTTTGATTGATCTTAGGAAATATTCTAATATTTTGAGATACTGGATTTTGGACTTTCATGAGCTGTACGCTCTAATCATCAAAATTAAAAAAAAAACTTTTGAAATGTTTTACTTTACATGTAGGGAATCTAGAATATATGAAAGTTTCATTTTTAAAAATAATTTACAATAAAAAAATGAACTTTTTGATGATATTCTAATTATATGACCAGCACCTGTATAGTATATAGTGTTGTCATGTTGATAATTTTAAAATAACATTACAAAACTTTGGCAGCTCTGACAGACTTTTTTGCTATTCATACAGTATCATAGGTAAAAAAATGAAACTATTATAATTTTACTAGTATAGGCTATATATTGGAAAATAGTTCAAAGACGTTTATAGGATATTGGTGTTGTTACCAATATGAACATTGTTTGTGAACCTTGTCAATGTACAGCAAATGTGATTCTTTGCAAACTAATCTATCAGTCCAGTCACTGAGTCTGATTTTCATTTATACGTTTAAGTTTTTGAAAATCTTATAATGTATATTCATCCTAAATGTCTGACACTGTACAGTTTTGTGTGTCAACAATAGTGTTTTTACATTTTATACTTCTCTGGGATACATTACATTTTCACCATAGCACTTATACATTTAAAAAAACCCTTCCTAATAAAATGTCTTATGCACATATTTCATCATGTTTCAATTCAAAGCACATATTATTCAAATATGACATTGAACAAACTGCATATATCAGACACAGTCATCATTGATCCCATTAGGAAAACTGCAGAAACTCTTTGCCATGTTAATTATAAATAGTTGTGAAATATATCTTTACAGAGCAGATTGTTTTGAATAGCGATACAGTTTATCTGCGTTTAGATTATCTCGTATACGGTAGACAATGGCGTGAGCTTCATCGAAGGAGTCAGAGAGCGCTGACTGGACTCGACTCCTCCAGCTCAGCAGTTTGGGTCTGGTCTCCAGAATGTCCCTCCCGCCGCACAGGGGCTGAAAGAGACAAGTAACAGTATTTTAAAGCTCTTCAGCAATATAGCTTAGGCAGAGGAACTAAGGCAGGCAGGAGTTTATTTAAAAGGTCTGTGTAATCATTCACAGTATGTTTAGCAGTATTAGTAGGTCAGCCAATGAGATGTCATCACCGCACAGGAAGGCCTGTCTCTTCAGAAACATGTTTTCCAGCTTGTCCAGTGTGCCATCCAGGTCTGATAGCGCCTTTTCAAGCATCTCTGGATTTGTTGGATGTCCCATGCGTGGCAGTAAAACCTGTACAGGAATACAAAACCTGTGAAGTCTGCCAGAATGAAATGGTGAATGTTGTTTTAAATAGATTTAGATGACAAAGTCACTGTTTGAAATGCTTGAATCAACGAGCCACATTTCAAACCCTGTACCTCATGCAAGAAGAGTGTGGAAATGTGTGTTGTAGTGAACAGCACATTCTAGGGCCCAGTTTATGGCTGTGCCCGACATTTTGATTGGATCTTGGTGGACTAACACCAAACAAACTGTCCAACGCCACCAGATAAAGATGTAAGGACAACATCCAGACCTCTCTTAGAGGGCAAGAAGAAGACCTCTTGTACCAAGCTGGGAAAGGACAGGACTTCTCATTGGTCCACAGGCAGTTACTGCCCTTCACCCATCTAGACACTACTTCCTAAGGTTGGCCAGAGACTGCCATAAAAATTCCTCGGGACCTTAGCAGCAATGGGTGAAACAAAGAGAGATCACAAAGATCCATCCGAATCCATTCAAAACTATGTTTGAAAACCTTAGAACTGATTCAAACTACACATCCATTTGATACTTATTCACAGAAATAAGTATTCTCAGTGACATCTATTTGTAGTGCAACATCTGATACAAATTCAGCTGTTAATGTACAATTGAATGACAGTTCAATCTTTTTCCATCTCTATTTGTTTAGAATATTGCCAAAGGTATTCTGGTGGTGGTTTGGAAAGTGAGAAATGCATTGGTAAACTTTAAAGATACTGTAAAGACTTCCAACTTTGTGCTTTAAGCAAATGAGTTCCACAGGGGAAAGAAAGCTGAGCCACACTGTGTGTGTCCCCTCTGATGCCAGCAGCCAATCACAGCACTCGAATGGTGAAGTGCCAAAATGCAATCATCTCCTCATCAGAAAGGGATAAAGGTACCCTTTCAACAGATACTCCTTGTTCTGCGTCTGCCCTTCAAAGGGGGAAGACATAACAGATATTGTTTTGGGTCTCAACTTTGTATGGAGTGAGACATTAACAGATATTGTTCTGAGTCTGCCCGTCAAAGGGGAAAGACACAACAGATACACCGTTCTGAGTCTGTCCTGCACGGGGACAGACATTAACAGACACAACACCGTTCTGAGCCTCTGGTCCATCCAGAGAGACAACAACAGATCCCATGATCTGAGTCTACAGCTTGTGAGGTAGCAACAGAGACGACCACGTTCTAAGCCTCCAGCTTGTGAGGAAAGAGACATCAACAAACACTACGTCCAGAGTTTCCGTCCAGCGAGACAGTAACTACATCTGCAACAAGGTTAAGCTCAGGAGAGCAAACCTTCAATCCAAGGCACCTTCGTCTGCGTGTTCCAGATTGTTAAGGACCTTCTGCACCTACACCAGGGCCTCATCTGCGTGTTCCAGATTTTAGGACCCTTTGGTGCTCCAGGAGATCAGCATCCCACAGAGCTTTGTGTTCAAGACTGTTGAAACAGATTCTGGCTCCTCTCCCCACTGCACTGTCGCCCAGCACAACCAGTGGAAGACGTCACCGTCATCAGACTCAACTAAGTGGAACGTAAATATCACTTAACCAAACCTCTTTCCAGAGACCTTGGCATTGTTGTATATTATCAGTATATAATTTCCTAATTCCCATTAGATGTAATATAGCTGATGTTAGTTAATAACAAATAATCTCTTGGTTATTTGTTTGGTGCATAATAAGGCTCTCCACATTATTATTTTCAGAGAAACAGTTTATCTTTCCATAAGATAATGTAACTCTTCCATAACCACACCCAACTTAATCACTTGTATTCTATGTACCTTATGCACTTTATTCCTTTATCATTCATGGTATTCATTTAGTAGTTGTGTTAGTTATTCTTGTTTATCTTTTTGTTAATACAATTTATTTTATTACACTTGTGTCTTCTTTGTGCTGATAATACAGAAGAGGTTCTACAAGTTAGCAATATCACCAATCTTTCAGATAAATCAGCTGACCACTTTACATTAATTCTAAATGAATGAAAGCCCCTGTTGGGAGTGTTCTCATACTGCCAAGGTAAAAGACCTTGACTGGTGCCCTGAACAAGGGAAAAAGGGGGAAGTGGTCATCTGATGTACTCATAACCGCACCTTAAGAGACGTGTGATCCAAAAATCACAACGTCAGCGGTAACTTGAGTACCAATCCCTATTTTACTTCACGTCCTTGGATGGACAAAGTAAAAATCACTACAGTGTGCGTGTGTTCGCATGATTCCAGGCTGTGTATTCATCCACTCGCGCTCTCTTCTCTGGCAGTTTGAGGTACCAGTGCTCAGGGACGTTATAGGCCGTCGCCAGATACTTCAATATGGCGTCACTGTGACGGGAATATTTCACCCAAAATTACAATTCTGTCATCATTTATTCAGCATTGTGTCATTCTGAGTAAATGAATGAGAAATTATAATTTTTTTTCCAGATTTGTACTATTAATAATACAGATTATAATATAAGAGTTCATGTCCTCATTGTTTTAAATGCCTAATGATCTCTATGGCTTCATGTTTTTATATTCCAGGCTTACATTTGCTCATTTAAGCAAAGGTTTCATCTGTTTTTTTCTAGCTTCACTTTCTCTTTACCTCTCAGTGAGAACGAATCCATTGTCCTCCAGCACTGGCAGTTTTTGCATAGGGTTGAGTTTGGAGTTTGGTGTCTTCTGCTGCCCTAGAGGTTCAAGTTCAAGGACATTAAAGTTGTAAAGGTTAAAGTTAAACTAATGAAATTAAGTTTGAATATAAACAGACTACTGTAAATGCAGCATAACAATTGTACAGATTTGGATTCACATCATCTGAAGTTGACATACGCACTCTAACACGTCCACAGAACAACACACTCACAATAATGCTGCTCACCTTTTCGTATCGCAATGTTTTCCACCGTATGTGGGATTTTGTTGTCTTTGAGGAATATTAATACAGCCCTGCAGGCCTGAGACACGAGATCTAAGTACGCTTTCACTGCCTGTCTGCCAGCCATAGTCAAGTCAAATGTGAGTCCTTCTGTAGATACAAACAAGTATTCCTGTTTGGGACCTCTCAATCGTTTCACCCCTTATATAGGGCACTAGCCAGGGAGAAGGGGGTGTGTGGTTGTGACGTGACTTAGGGTTTGATACAGGACCATTTGGCACATTCTTAAATTTGGCTAAATCACAGTTGTTGGCACACAAAGTAAGAGAGAAATAAATGGGAGACTATGACTGTAAGCTGTCTGTAATGTGGCAATGTGGCATTACTGCAAATAAATGATAGTACAGGGTGTGAAATGATTTAAGCAGTTTGGGGAGAAGGGGAACCACTGTGTTCCATGCAGGACATGTCTTAAATTCCACCAAATAACTGGATGTACCAGCTAGTACTGGAGAGTTGGCATGTACACCATGTATACACAGTGTGTGTGTGAGAGAGAGAGAGAGAGAGAGAGAGAGAGAGAGATGGAAGCCTATGTATTAATATGCCACTATGGCCAAAAAAAAACAAAAAAAACATATATATATATATATATATATATGCACAAACAAAAACTTTGATAAATAAATATTGTCCGATTACCTGTGGCAGTGGTTTTCATGAGTTCACACTTACAAATGACTGAATAGAGTAAAGGGGATTGAGGGCTCCGAGCTTGGAATTTAACTCAAACCCAAAGTTCTCCCCATATCCCCAGCCGAGTGAGGAGCAGGTTGGCGGAGGGATGCAGAAAACTGTCAAAGTAACTATAGGCAAGTCGGCTCTCGTCTGTGTATATATTCCTCCTCTCGAGCTGATTATATAGACCGTTTGAACGTGTTTCTCCCAAACTTTCTTTATAAAACATAATTTGTCGCTTGAATTCTGCATTCTCTTGAGATGCAGACATCCAAGAGGTGGACCATTAACTGTATATCCTAGTTTAATTAGTGACAGCCTACATTTTAAAACCTTTATGGCAACAATGGCAACATTTTATTTTGACTATGGCAGCATTTTTATTGAAAAATATTTATTTGAATAGGACAACATTTGTATTTTAAAACCTTTATTTTAATGTGGAAACATGACACCTCATTCTACAATATTTCTATGATTAAATCGCTGACTCCTCCCCCATCAGCCAATCACTGTGTGTATACTCCATGGCAACGAGGTCAACCCCGCCCTTACTCTTAGGCTAAGATTTCAGTCGATTCCTTAGTAAAAGTTGGTCTCAGCAGCTTTGTGAATAGGTTTTAAGAGAAAACTTATCTAAAAACTTTTACTGCTATTTAGGAGAACTCTTAGTGGTAAGATAAAATGTTTTGTGAATACGGCCCCTGATGTGCAGCAAAAGATTGTTGAGCTTCACAAAATAGAAAGTGGCTGTAAGAAAATAGCTAAAGCATTGAAAATCCCCATTTCCACCATCAGGGCAATAATTAAGAAGTTCAAATTAACTAAAGATGTTACAAATCTGACTGGAAGAGGACGTGTGTCTAAATCATCCTAATGTGAAGTGAGGAGAAGAGTTTAAGTGGACAAACACTCTCCAAGGATCACAGCTGGAGAATTGCAGAGATTAGTTGAGTCTTGAATCTCAGAAAGCCTAAATTTTTTTTTATCAAAATCACCTACATCCCCACAAGTTGTTCGGGAGGGTTTCAAGAAAAATCCTCTGCTCTCATCCAGAAACAATCTCCAGCATATTCAGTTGTCAGACAAGACTGGAACTTCAAACGGGACAAGCTTCTATGGTCAGATGAAACTAAAACAAGAGCTTCTTGGCAGCAAACCCACCAGATGGGTTTGGTGCACACATGGATAGAAAGTACCCCATGCCCACGGTTAAATATACTGCTGGATCTTTAATGTTGTGGGCCTATTTTTGTGCTGGAGGTCCTGGACAACTTGTTCAGATATATCGTATCATGGATTCTATCAAATACCAACAGATAAAAAATCAAAACCTGACCACTTCTGCTAGAAATCTTATAATGGGCTGTGGTTGAATCATCCGTCGGGACAATGATCCAAAACAAACATCAAATCCAACACAAAAATGTGTCACTGAGCACAAAATGAAGCTTCTGACATGGCCATTCCAGTCCTCTGACCTGAACCCTAAAGAGAATGAGTGGAGTGAACTGAAGAGAAGAAGTACCAGCATGGAGCTGGAATCTGAAGGATCTGGAGAGATTCTGCATGAAGGAATGGTCTCTGATCTCTTGTCAGGTGTTCTCCAAACTCATCAGGCATTATAGAAGAAGACTCAGAGCTGTTCTCTTGGCAAAAGGAGGTTGCAAAAAGTATTGAATAAAAGGGTGCTAATAATTGTGGGCAATGTGTTTTGGAGAAAAACATTTATTTCATAATGTTATTTACCCCCCACTTTCAATTCTTTTCCTTCAATGAAAGGTTAGATTTTTGCTAATTTTATAAATTAAAGATCAAAAGGATAAACAATGCAGATTTATTTTTAGAGTCATCTTTGATCATATTTATGAAGGGGGCTAATAATTCTGGCCACAACTGTACATCCCTATATAAGAGCTTTACTACCACTGAACTTTACTGTGGGAACCAGGCACTTCTCACTGTACTCCTCCTCTAGCAACACAATAACATTTTGGATGCTGTTAGATCCAAAATGATTGATTTGGTCTCATGAGACCAGAGTATTGATTCCCAGAATCTATATTTTGTAAATATGGGCTTTGGAAATGCTAACTTTATTGTTCTTTGGCTACAGTAGGTAGTTCCAGTGAGAACAACAACCATACATATGTCATTTCTGCAGGCTGCATCTTACTCTGAGATAAGCAGTCACTCTTTTCATAGCTTTTGCTGGCTCTGAGACCCTCGCTTGGTATTTCTCCTGCTCTTTGTCTAGCAAAAAAATCCCTCATCACTAAATGAAAGCTTAAAAGCTTAAATTGTCACAAGTCCATTGTTTTTGAATTGATGTGCTACTTTTGCTATATTTTCACATTTAAAACAATGATTTGTTGATCTTGTACCACTGTCCTCTTTTGAGATAGGTCTAAGTCTCCTGACAGTTCTCTCCCAAGTGGTTCCACTGTTGTCAGCATTAAGTCTGAGGATGATTCAGTGGGCTATATAACACTTTTAATTGTCAAGAAATTACTTCTCTTTAAATGTTTTGGTTCAACATACTTACTTGTTGATCAAACATTGCCTTAAACTTACACCAGAAAATGTTTATTTCGTTTTATTTAGTAAGTTTTAGGAGGGTGTACTCATTTTTGCTACACAACAGAAAATCTTATTTTCCTGAATAATTTTGACATGCTTCTTTGGTAATTGATTAAGCTGACTTGCTGGAACATTATATCTGTATAATGTTTAATTATACAGATATAATGTATAATGTAAAGAACCCTAACATGCCTTCTAAGTAATTGAGGAATTGCTGACTTTCAGAAGTTTCAGAGGGGGTGTACTCATTTATGCTGTGCACTGTATACACACACACACACACACACACACACACACACACACACACACACACACAATGCATCCGGAAAGTATTCACAACGCTTCACTTTTTTGTTTTTTTTTATGTTACAGCCTTATTCCAAAATAGGATTAAATTCATTATTTTCCTCAAAATTCTACAAACAATACCCCATAATGACAATGTGAAAGAAGTTTGTTTGAAATCTTTGCAAATTTATATATAAAAAAAAAGTGAAAAAAACACACACACAAAAAAACACATGTACATAAATATTCACAGCCTTTACTCAATACTTTGTTGAAGCACCTTTGGCACCAATTACAGCCTCAAGCCTTTTTGAGTATGATGCTACAAGCTTGACACACATATTTTACACACATATATTCTTCCTTGCAGGAACTCTCAAGCTCCATCAGGTTTGATGGGGAGCGTCGGTGCACAGCCTCTCCAGAGATGTTCAATCGGGTTCAAGTCTGGAAAATGGATTAAATGTGTCTTCCTCGTTTACTTCTGATCCAATCGATCCGAAATGCATCTTAATACCAGGTGTACTCACTCTGTGCCAACTATCCTGTACTAGCTGGGACGTCCTGTGATTGGGTCAAATTTAAGCATGTGTCAGAGAGGACACCCTGGTCCTGTACCCTAAGTCACAACCACACACCCCCTTCTCCATGGCCAGTGCCCTATATAAGGGGTGAAACGACTGAGAGGTCCCAAACAGGAATACTTGTTTGTATCTACAGAAGGACTCACATTTGACTTGACTATGGCTGGCAGACAGGCAGTGAAAGCGTACTTAGATCTCGTGTCTCAGGCCTGCAGGGCTGTATTAATATTCCTCAAAGACAACAAAATCCCACATATGGTGGAAAACATTGCAATACGAAAAGGTGAGCAGCATTATTGTGAGTGTGTTGTTCTGTGGACGTGTTAGAGTGCGTTTGTCAACTTCAGATGATGTGAATCCAAATCTGTACAATTGTTATGCTGCATTTATAGTAGTCTGTTTATATTCAAACTTAATTTCATTAGTTTAACTTTAACCTTTACAACTTTAATGTCCTTGAATTTGAACCTCTAGGGCAGCAGAAGACACCTGAGTTCACCAAACTCAACCCTATGCAAAAACTGCCAGTGCTGGAGGACAATGGATTCGTTCTCACTGAGAGGTAAAGAGAAAGTGAAGCTAGAAAAAAACAGATGAAACCTTTGCTTAAATGAGTAAATGTAAGCCTGGAATATAAAAATATGAAGCCATAAAGATCATTAGGCATTTAAAACAACGAGGACATGAACTCTTATATTATTATCTGTATTATTAATAGTACATATCTGGAAAAAAATTATAATTTCTCATTCATTTACTCAGAATGACACAAGGCTGAATAAATGATGACAGAATTGTAATTTTTGGGTGAAATATCCCTCTGTCTCAGTGACGCCATATTGAAGTATCTGGCGACGGCCTATAACGTCCCTGAGCACTGGTACCCCAAACTGCCAGAGAAGAGAGCGCGAGTGGATGAATACACAGCCTGGAATCACGCGAACACACGCACACACATTTCCACACTCTTCTTGCATGAGGTACAGGGTTTGAAATGTGGCTCGTTGATTCAAGCATTTCAAACAGTGACTTTATTTGTCATCTAAAACTATTTAAAACAACATTCACCATTTCATTCTGGCAGACTTCACAGGTTTTGTATTCCTGTACAGGTTTTACTGCCACGCATGGGACATCCAACAAATCCAGAGATGCTTGAAAAGGCGCTATCAGACCTGGATGGCACACTGGACAAGCTGGAAAACATGTTTCTGAAGAGACAGGCCTTCCTGTGCGGTGAAGACATCTCATTGGCTGACCTGTTAGCAGCTTGTGAGCTCATGCAGGTAAATACTGCTAAACATACTGTGAATGATTACACAGACCAGTTAAAAACCTTTAAAATAAACTCCTGCCTGCCTTAGTTCACATTGTGTTGAAATGTTTGAAGATGTCTAATGCTGTATGGCGCTGAAGAGCTTTAAAATACTGTCACTTGTCTCTTTCAGCCCCTGTGCGGCGGGAGGGACATTCTGGAGACCAGACCCAAACTGCTGAGCTGGAGGAGTCGAGTCCAGTCAGCGCTCTCTGACTCCTTCGATGAAGCTCACGCCATTGTCTACCGTATACGAGATAATCTAAACGCAGATAAACTGTATCGCTATTCAAAACAATCTGCTCTGTAAAGATATATTTCACAACTATTTATAATTAACATGGCAAAGAGTTTCTGCAGTTTACCTTATGGGATCAATGATGACTGTGTCTGATATATGCAGTTTGCTCAATTGTATTTACAATATCGTGTTTAAAATTGTCAAATAATATTAACTCATTGTTTATTAAACTGTTGTATGAAAGTCATATGGAATTTGATTTAATTTGGGTGGCATTTCCAACCTTGCATGATGGCACTATTTCACACTGACGCCAGACTAGTGGGGTTAGTTCACCCAAAAATGAAAATAAAGTCATTTATTACTCACCCTCATGTCGTTCTACACCCCAAGACCTTTGTTCATCTTCGGAACACAAATTAAGATATTTTTGTTGAAATCCGCTGGCTCAGCGAGGCCTGCATAGACAGCAATGGTACTTCCTCTCTCAAGATCCATAAAGGTACTAAAACATATTTAAATCAGTTCATGTGAGTACAGTGGTTCAACATTAATATTATAAGGTGATGAGAATTTTTTGTGCACCAAAATAACGTCTTTTTAACAACATCTAGTGATGGCTAATTTCAAAACACCGCTTGATTGAACATCACTTGAGATTTATCTGTGCATGTGGCACGTGCCTGATTTGTTTACAGTATTCACTAAAGTTAACTTTGCACAACCGGAGAAGATCCGCTACATTTATGTCTGAAACTGACATTAAGTGGATAAAATATAGAAATCCTCTTCATTTCCCTGAAAATGTAATACATTTGAATTGTAACTCAGCTTCTCTTTAAATTCACCCTCCAGAATAATTTTAGTATTTTTTTAAAAATCATTTTGAAGTATAAATAAATATATTTTTTGGATTAATGGCACATTACATAGGCTCCCATCCCATCTCTCTCTCTCTCTGTGTATGTGTTATGCATGCCAGCTGTCCCATACCAGCAGGGACATCCAGTAATTTGTTGGAATTTCAGACATGTCTTGCACCCGGACACTGTGGTCCTGTATCAGTCCCTAAGAATCTCCCCCCTCCTTTAATTTAAATCCTTTCACATGCTGTTGGCTATGTACACAGGGATTTATTTATAGGGGCTTTCGCACCGAATAGTTCTAGGAATTAGCCACTAGGATAGTTCCTTGAGAACTAATTTCTCCCCCGGGCCATGTTCCTGGTTGTATTCACACCGTTGAATAGGAACTCCGAAGTGGCCGACAACAGCGTCTTTAAGCGCAGCATATACAAATGCAAGACGCAATGGTCGGTGCTGTGTTTGTTGTGTGTCGTGGGTTTCGTGATAACGGAGATGGAATGTAAATGCATAATTTATGTGACTGAAAGAGCAAAAAGTCCATTAAATTAAGTGAACTGGTTATCTGCTTCAGCGTGGTGATTGGCAGAGGAGTTATCTGTCTGTCAACGTATGTAAGGCGCATTGGGGCGGCAGAACACCATCACTTGGGAATAAGTTCTCTAGTGTTCCACTGACCCGCTGCGCAGCAGTAACAGACAGACTCCAGATGCCTTTGAATGCTTTAGTCATGGCCAGAAGGACCTCATACCAATCAGAGTATCCTCCACA
The DNA here is from genome assembly GCF_018812025.1 of Megalobrama amblycephala. Taxonomy (NCBI): domain Eukaryota; kingdom Metazoa; phylum Chordata; class Actinopteri; order Cypriniformes; family Xenocyprididae; genus Megalobrama; species Megalobrama amblycephala. The sequence goes on from NC_063047.1 coordinate 29,665,479, forward strand.
ACCAAATCAGTACAACAGTTTATATAGAATAAGTGCATGGCAAAAGTGATTCATTAGATCATTTTTCTAATACGATTGGTTCTTCATATGTATAATTCTCTGTTGCTAGGTAAAAGCAAAGTTGGATTCCTTAATGCTTCATCTTGTTAATAGGGTCATGAGGTTAAATTATATATATATATATATATATATATTCAGATAGCCGTCTAGTTTTGTTTCCTCTTTTGTTATATGTTGGGGATATTTAGATTTCAAACGCATATAAATGTTAATCCTGTAAGAAAAAGGAACGTTAGTTATGATTAATTAAATATTTCCTTCACAGCTTTGTAGGGGTGTGACGAGACAGGTATCTCACGAGACGAGACTCGAGATTAAGTTCACGAGACGAGACAAGATTTTTACACACTATTTTTAAGAAATCCTCAATGGCGAAATACATGACTAGAAAAATATTCTACAGGTGTATTTGAAATGTTTTAACTAATCATCTTGTAATGAATGTCATTTCAGTTCTACTTTCTGAGTATGAATTATCATATGCAGTAAAAGACAACAATACTCAAGTACTGTAAAAGGTTTTGCCACTAACTCAACTGACTGACTTCTCTTCTGTATGATTTCAGTCTCTTCAGACCTTACTGTACATGATTTATGAGCTTCTACAACCTTTGACCTCCTAACCGAACTCCTTTCCACAAACTGATAGAAATAAAAACAGTATGAATAAAAATGGTAACACTTTACAATAAGGTCTCATTTATTAACATTAATGTATTAACCAACATCAACTAACAATGAGCAATATATTTGCTACAGTATTTATTAATCTTTGTTTCTTTTAGTTAATAAAAATAGTCATTCATTGTTAGTTCATGATAGTTCACAGTGCATTAATTAATGTTAACAAATGAAACCTTATTATTTGTGCTTAATAAGATTAAGAGAAAACTGTTATTCATTTTTATGGTAACACTTTACAAGTGCAACCATAATCGTACTCAATAATCTCTCTCAATATTCAAAGTGAATGTAAGACCAATTTTTTCTTTGATACAGAGCTAAGAGATGGTTACAACTACACTGCCCAGCCTAAAATAGCTTTCATATTGAGAGATATTTGCATTCATCAGGGAGCCGCTTTCAAAATGCGGAGTATTGAAATCACGTTTGAATGCGCGCGCGTTTACTTTCACTTTCAGCGATCGCGGGTAACTCTGTATATGGAGCGGCGGCGACCGTTATCCAACTGAATTAAATGTTTTTTATTTAAATACAAAGCAAAACAACAGTGGAGGCGTAATGTAAACGTAGCGGCGGCATATTCTTTCCTAATCATCCTTACCACTCTGTCATGGAAACATCACAAGACTACTTTTCGCCTCGACGAGAAATCTCGTCACATTTTAGTCTCGCGAGATTTCGTGACACGAGATCTCGTCACACCCCTACAGCTTTGTATACTTTGTAATATTTCTACCTACTAGAATTAATGATGCATCTGTTTAGCATGGATGTGCAGTTTGCTCAATCTTATCCACAAATTTAGTGATCTTTTTGTGGCTGTAGTTTGTGATTTTTTACACATTCTGTTAGAATAGTTTGCTAAATGAACAAACAATGGATTGTGACAAGTTAAACTCAAAATCAGAAAAATAGAAAATGTAAAAGCATTTTATTGTTGGAAGGAAATGGTACAAATACATATTTACAAGAGCAGTACAGTGTTAGACGTTTAGGATTAATTAGTCAAATGAAAGAGCTTTTAAAATGCCACCAGGAAATAAAAGTGTGTGAACCTCAAGGCCCAGGTTTCCTCTTGGATGATGGTTCACCCTCTCCCTCTTGTGCCTTGCGTTTCTGTGATGAAAATGTCCAATTAAAATCACATCCAGTTTTTAATAACAAATGTAGCTTTGTAAAACATATTAAAAACACCATACAGCCATATAAACCACATTAAAAACTTGATTTTCACTACAGGGGTCTTTAAATAAAGAGCTGTGTCTTTTGTTGCTGTACCTTGGATGTTTCAGAACGCATTGGTCGGTTTTCAGGGCCCATCGGTTGGTTTTCAGGATGCGCTGGACGGTTTTCAGGGAGCATAGGTTGGTTTTCAGGGTTCATTAGTTGGTTTGCAGTTTTTCTCATCTCATCATCCTGTTGCACAGACATTAGAATGATTTTTTAAAACTTTTTTATTGTATTTAAATTAATCACATTTTAAATATTTAAATGTTCACAACTTTCAATACTAGTTAATGATTTTCACTCAGAAATTGCTAGTATCACAAATAATTACAAAGAAACTGCAAGTAACACATTGGGCCAGTTGTTCAAAAGTAATCTGATCGGATTCCGGCTTTCGGATTGGATCAAATCTTGAAAATGGGTTGTTCAAAAGGAAAAAGGGATTCTGAAATCAGATTAGATCACGGAATCCAATCCTAGTTTTAATCTGGATCAAACCTTCAGTTTGTGTTGTTCAAAACTTGTCAGTAGGATTTGGATAACTTTGATCCAAAAAAAACAGGATTATCCCAACAGGGGGTAGGATTTCAAGGTGGATTCCAGGAGGAAAATGTAGTAAAACTTGAAAACTAGTCAAAAAATACAACATTTATATCATGTAATATACATAAACAAATTTTTTTTTTTTGCTCTTGATTAGTTTAACTGTTAAATAAATTAGAAGTAGACATTAGCCTACATATTTAGCCTTTCGGTAACCTACTGTAAAGTAAAAAAGATTTTGGTGCCATAAAACAATCCCCAAACAGCTGTAAATATCCAACAAAAATATTATATTTAATTCAAAACCCATATTCTTTCTATCAACATGTCCCTTTAGGGGCTCCGTAGAGCACTGGTAATCCAGATTTGGAAAAGTGTGTATCTGGATCAGGGTGATCCAATCCAATTTTTCTTTGAAAAACCAGCACAAAAGTAAGATGGATTACCTGATCCTGGATAGCAAAACATGGGATTTCCAAATCCAGATCATTCTGATCCAGATTAAACTTTTTGAACAACTGGCCCAATGAGATAAACGTGAAATTTTGAAATAGAAAAGACTGAAATGGTATTTTCTTGTAAAACGTACTTTTTACAAGAAAAACAAACAATTTTTTTTACAGTAGTTGGTGGGTTTTTCAGCACGTACTTTCAACCACGGATGTTCCAGTGCATCTTCAACACTCAGACGCTTTTGAGGATCCACAACCAGGAGCTTCTTGATCAAATCTTTGGCTGAAATATAAAGTTAATATATAACTTACACTGTATGCTGTTAAGTTCGAATATTTCTGACAATATAAACTGATATAATATACACACTATCTGACTATCACTAACCAGTTGTTAGTACAGAGCAAAGACATTACCTTCGTTTGAAACCTTCTTCCACTGAGACGGGATGAAGCGATAATGGCCGTTAATGATCTGCTCACGCACGGTCATGGTGGAGCACTCGGTGTTAAAGGGAGGATAACCACCCAAACTATGACAAGAGAGATACACACAGCTTTAGAAATAAATATCATACACATAAGTTTAGATTATAGGCACAAAATATACATATTATCTTTCAGGTTTTCTACATGTTTTGACCAATGAACTGACTTTCCCAATCGTTCATGAATACTGCAAATGTATTTATAGAGATTTCCGTAGATTTCTTTTTGTATGCAAGTTACCATCATTTAAATAAATAAATTTAAAACAATTATTGCATCATTTACTTTCTTCCATAAGACACAATAAGTGAATTCTGAGTGTTTGATTAGGGGCCAAGCACCAAAGGTGCGGAGGCACCTATCGTATCTGTTGGCGTTCTTTTTATTTTTATTTTCGATTCTTCTTCTTCTTCTTCTTCCGCTCTTGGAGTCTATGGCAGCCCATAGAACCGCTTGCGGGAAAGTTGTGAAATTTTGCACACAACTAGAGGACAGTCTGACCTTTATCCATAGCAAATTTGGAGTCTCTAACTCAATCCCTCTAGCGCCACCAGTTGTCCAAATTTGCACTTATGTTTATGCTAATAACTTTTGAACCGTAAGGGCTAAAAACAAAATTTTTCCTCTGATTCCTTGGGTCAAGCCAATTTGAATGCACCTATGACGTCATTTTCCGGCATGAAAATTTTTCCGCCATTTTGAATTTTCTGAAAAACCTACTTTTTCGAACTCCTCCTAGGCCGTTACTCCGATTTTCATGAAAACTGAACCAGATCATCTTCAGATCATCTTCAAATTTAATGTTGCGCTTACGAAAATAGACTTAAGGCTGTATCTCTGTAACGCTTTATTGTATTCAGACCAAACTTGGTACATGTCATCACAAGCATGACCTGAGGCATCATGCAGTGTTTCTGCGCAGCGCCACCTACTGGTGCGGAGATATGAAAAATAGTTATTTTTGCTTATAACTTCTGATGGCTTTGTCCAAAAATCATAAATTTGGTCTCGTTAGATTCGGGGCATCATGCCGAGTCATGATATGATATCAAATTTTTACATATCAGCCATTTTGGCCGTCGGCCATTTTGAATTTTGTGCTAAAATGCTGTAATTTACGAACGCATTAACTCGGTATGCGTCTTTGGCACCATGTCTTTACAATAGTCAAAAAGTTGTGGTCAAAAGTTATAACAAAATTTACAAAAATGCTAATAACTTTTGACTCTATTAACCACTTGTAATGAAACTGGTCTCAGTAGATTCCTTGGGTCATGCTGAGAACATAGATATCAAATTTGACATAGTCGGCTGAACTTCCTGTCCGCCATATTGTTTTTCTTTAAAAACCTACTTTTTCGAACTCCTCCTAGACCGTTGCTCCGATTTTCGCCAAAATCGAACCGTATCATCTTCAGACCACGCGACAAAAAGTTATGGATTTCAAGTTGATATATCAAACCGTTTTCATATACCAGAGCAACGATTTTGAGGCATGATGCAAAACTCACTCTTGAAGCTGTATCTCTGCAATGCTTTGACATATTGACACAAAACTTTGCAAGTGTCATTGTCACCTCACTCTGACCATACCACAACAATTTGGACACAGCGCCACCTATTGGTCGAAAGTGATGAACCAGTAAATCTTCATTTTTTATCATTTTTCAGCTAGTTTGCCTAGAATGATCTTAATAGGTCTTTAATTGCTCACTGTTGCAGTTGGTCTGATGCTCACAGCCATGTTAGCTGGCTTATTGTGCTGTTTTTGTGCTTGGCCCCGTAATTGCTGCTTTCAGCTGTATTTTAATTATAATTATAATATTACTTTTTAAAAATAAAAAAATAAAATAAATAGTCCATTCAACTTTTGTACTATATTTCACTTCTGTGTTCGAAACAGATTGAAGCCATTTTACTCACTGGAAATCATTCATGAAAATCATTCTTTTTTCAATTAATCCTTTGATTCAATTATAAAAACTGGTCTGAATAATTTGTTCACAAATCAGACTGATCTGGTTCTCTAGTTTGACTTTTGACTTATAGCAATGATCAGTTCACTGGAGATGATGATTATCAGTGAATTACAACTTAAATTTCAGTCTGTTCCTCAAACAAAAGTCTTAGAATATAGTGTACCAGTCAAATTGGCTACATTCATGAAGCTTGACAGTCTCAGTCCTCATTCACTATCATTATTTTATTTTAAAAGAATAGACAGTATATCCTCCACATATCTGTATTTCATGTTTTGAGACGTGTTTTAGAAAGACATGAGTAAATGATAGGAATGCACGATATATATCGGCCACCATATTGGTATCGGCCAATATTTGTTCATTTTTAATGTTATCGTTATCCGTCCGATATATTAAAGCCGATAAATAATGGATTGTTTCCTTCAGCTGAGACGTTTCAGATGCGTACTGTTCACCATTATGGTTTTGAAATGCTTGAAATATGATTGAAATCACTTCAAAAGGGAAAACACAGATAAGTGCAACATGTGCAGCGGAAGTCTGTCATATAGGCTACATAATATTTTAATAACTAAACTATTAAACTATTCCTTTAAGAGCTTTCAAACTAATGCTGGACCCAGCTGATTCATATTTAATCTCCACTAACCAGATGAACAGTAGGACCCCCAGGCTCCAATAATCTACTGCTTTTGTATATCCTACAGTCGCAGCATGTGTGAACACCTCCGGGGCGAGATATGTGGGTGTCCCACAGAGCGTCTTCATCAGGGAGGATTCCTCCAAAATCTTGGACTGATTAAAATCCGTAATCTGCAAAGCATTGAGAATTTGCATGTGTTGAGAAAGCCAGTTATCTCAGGTTCAGGACTATTTCTGTACATCCTGTTTTAACTACAAAGACAAAGGCTTGGCTGGATCTCTGAACTTTGGAACTGCCAGTTAAAAGAGAAGCGATGTCAGGAACTGGTAAACACACCTTAATCAAACAGATGTCGTCATGTGAAGCCAGCAGAACATTCTCAGGTTTGAGATCTCGATGAATGATCCCGTTATTGTGGAGATACTGGGAGAATGAAAGAAAACATTTGTTATTCTTCTACATTTATGTATTTCTTTCAATTGATCCAGCTTGTTTCCTTGTGTAGCTTTCTAATAAACCTGGCATTGAACAGTATGAATATTGTTGGCTCTATGACTAATTGCTTATGTTTCTCCATGGAAAGTTGTTTTGGATAAAAGCATCTGCTAAATGCATAAATGAGATGTAAAACATTTTTAAAAGTCATTTTAAAAGGAATACACAGCAATGCTTTTCAGGCAATATATTCAAATTTTTAATAAAATATATCAGTATTTGCCAATGTTAGAGATTTAATATTTATATTACTTTTGCCAACATCTTACTCTAATGTAAAAAAAAAGAGCAACATATTATGGTAAGATGGAAGTTTTATTTTATTAAAGGTCCCGTTTTTCGTGGTTTTTTGAAGCTTTGATTGTGTTTATAGTGTGCAATATAACATGTGTTCATGTTTCGTGTGTAAAAAAACACAGTATTTTTCACATAATTTACTTATCTGTATACCGCTGTTTCCACTGTCATAAAAACGGGCTGATGACTTCCTTGTTCTATGAAGTCCCTCCTTCAGAAATACGTAACGAGTTCTGATTGTGCCAGCGGTTCCTCTGTTGTGATTCGACAGCAGCTTAGCGCTCCTTGCCCGGAAAGGTCACGCCTCTTACCATAATGTGGAGATGCATGCGCTCAGTGTTATTGTAAACATGTCCTTAATTTTACCCTATCGATTTGAGCCGGAATCAGACCCGGTGATTGGACTGCAGGATGAAAATAACAGCGTTTCGACGACATGGCGACAAACACACTCTACAAACGCAACTCTTGTGTATTCCTGTGGGCGGAGGTTAGTCAAAAAACTGTTTTAGTGACGTCATTAAAGAAGGAAGTAGAGGGATGTAGTCCAAACTGGCCGTTCGATGTAGTCGACTTCTGTTCAATAAAATATCTCGCTTGGCATTGAACTTTGAGCTTTAAAATTTTACAGATTTTATTTATACTCCAACAACCACATTACACACTAACTAAAGTTTGAAACATGGGATCACGAAGAACGGGACCTTTAAAGTACAACAACCTTGTACATTGTGTTCATTTAAAAAACACATTTAGAGGTGTTTTACCTCCACAGCCCTGAGCATCTGATAAAAATAGAGTTTAGCGATTTCTTCCTCCAGCTGTTTCTTGGCCTTGATCCTGCCAAACAGCTCTCCTCCTTCAATACTATACACAGCACAGAGATAATGAAATTATTCATCAAAAAGAATATGAGTTTTTTAGCAGTCATTCTTGATTACAAATTGTGCAGAAATTGTTCATGTAAAGAGAAAACAATGTTTTAGCAAAACAATTAGCCTTAAGGTCTTGCTAAATAAATAAATAAATAAATAAATAAATAAATAAAGGTAACTGTGACTTTTTATCTTACAATTCTGACTTTTTCCCTCAGAATTGTGCTTATCTCACAATTTGGATTCATAACAACTGTGTTCATATCTCAAAATTTGAAAATCAGAAAAAAATCTGAATTGCGGGATATAAACTTTTTTTTAATATCTTGAGTTTATATCTCACAATTCTGAGGAAAAGTCAGAAATGTGAGATATAAAGTCGAAATTGCCAGAAAAATGTCAGAATTGTGAGATATAAACTTGGAATGGACTATATGCACAGGTTACTTCCTGGTTGTCGTTAAGCCAGCTCGGGCACTTCCGGTGAACTGTTAGCTGTTCATTCTGTAGTCGTTGTACATCGACACAAAACCATCTATGGTTGACTTTTTAATGTTGTATTTATATTTTAATGCAGTTATTACATTTACCTAATTTGCCAATAAACCGGTTGTATTGATTGCAATAAAGACAAAGCTATTAGGACTGTTTAAAAATGCCGTGTCTGTAATTAGACACACACACATTTTTTTCCCCAGCACTTCAAATGTTATTTTTAATGCGATGACCACAAACATAATTTGTTCATCCTTCTGAGATTGTCCCCATTGTAAAACCGAACGTTTAAAAATGTAGGAAATTTAACATTTGATAAAAAAACACTTATTTAAAAATAAAAAAGACAGTAATTAGCACTTTAACCAGCAGGTGGCGGCAAAGTAGCATTTATTTGCGCACATATCAGCCATTTCCTCTAAACGTTTTTCACTTCGTTTTTGACTAAATATTAAACATTATAAAATAACTAGGTTTGGAAAAACATTTTGTCAATGTGAAGTATGAAATACTCACAAAATCTTATGAAAAACAATAACTTTTATTGTGAATTAATTACACAAAGCGAGCACCGTGCTCTCCCTTTGTAATCACAGCAGATGTCAGTCAGAGCAGCGCAAGATCAATGATTTCAGCAAACTTGTGAAAACACACATTTTATTCAATTAATCTAACTAAAGTGCACAATAAATATTTAATTTTTGAAGCTTTTTTTCACATAAAAGTGTGAAAACTAATGGTCGAATTGAATTTAGCCGAGGAGGAACATTGAGGTACGTCTTTATTTATTTATTTTCTAAGCTGTCTTATGTTTGAATAACTAAATTAATGCTATGCCTGACTATTTAAGTGACTATATTCTGATTATAAACTAAGTATTACACTACTGATGCTCAACACACCAGCAAATGACATCTCACTGGAAGTTATCGAGCTGGCTTGTATTTTTTTTTAGAACTTGTAAGTTCTAAAGAACGCTCCGTGCATATAGTCCATTGCCAAAACGAAGTCAGAATTGTGAGATATAACCTCGGAATTGCCAGAAAAAAAGTCAGAATCGTGAGATATAAACTTGGAATTGCCAAAACAAAGTCAGAATTGTGAGATATAAACTCGGAATTGCCAGAAAAAAAGTCGGAATCGTGAGATATAAAGTCGGAATCATAAGATATTAACTCGGAATTGCCAGAAAAAAGTCAGAATTGGGAGATATAAAGTCGGAATTGCCAGAAAAAAAAAAATCAGAATCGTGAGGTATAAACTCGGAATTGCCGGAAAAAAGTCAGAATTGGGAGATATAAAGACGGAATTGCCAGAAAAAAGTCAGAATCGGGAGATATAAAGTCAGAATTGCCAGAAAAAGAAATCGGAATCGTGAGGTATAAACTCGGAATTGCCGGAAAAAAGTCAGAATTGGGAGATATAAAGACGGAATTGCCAGAAAAAAGTCAGAATCGGGAGATATAAAGTCGGAATTGCAAGAAAAACGTCAGAATTGTGAGATATAAACTCGGAATTGCAAGAGAAACATCAGAATTGTGAAGTATAAACTCGGAATTGCCTGAAAAAAAGTCGGAATTGGGAGATATAAAGTTGGAATTGCCAAAAAAAAAAGTCGGAATCGTGAGATATAAACTTGGAATTGCCAGAAAAAAGTCAGAATTGTGAGGTATAAACTCGGAATTGCCAGAAAAAAGTCAGAATTGGGAGATATAAAGTCGGAATTGCCAGAAAAAAGTCGGAATCGTGAGATATAAACTCGGAATTGCCAGAAAAAAGTCGGAATCGTGAGATATAAACTTGGAATTGCCAGAAAAAAGTCAGAATTGTGAGGTATAAACTCGGAATTGCCAGAAAAAAGTCAGAATTGGGAGATATAAATTCGGAATTGCCAGAAAAAAGTCGGAATCGTGAGATATAAACTCGGAATTGCCAGAAAAAAGTCGGAATCGTGAGATATAAACTTGGAATTGCCAGAAAAAAGTCAGAATTGTGAGATATAAACTCGGAATTGCCAGAAAAAAAGTCAGAATTGGGAGATATAAAGTCGGAATTGCCAGAAAAAAGTCGGAATCGTGAGATATAAACTTGGAATTGCCAGAAAAAAGTCAGAATTGTGGAGATATAAACTTGGAATTGAGAGTCAGATGTGAGATAAAAAGTCGCAATTACTTTTTTTTTTTTTTTTTTACTCTGTGCCGTAAACAAGCTTCCATAAACAGACAAGAACATGCAGTGCTATAAAAATGTATTTCCCTCTCTAGTAACTCATGGCAAACTACTTTTAAAAGTATCTATGAATATAATACAGGTAGAAATTCTTTGTACTCAAGTAAATTCTACCTGCGAGTTCATGTTCCTAACTATTCCATAATAAAACACCACAAGGACTTACTACTCCAAAACAATGTAGTAGGACTCTTCTGTCTGATAGAAATCTTCTGTCTTGATCAGGCACGGCTGCAGAGGGGAGAAAAATAATAAGATATGAATGAGACCTTCTATCAATAGCTCTGGACCATTTAAAAGACTTGACTTACATTGACTTAATTCATGACTTACATGATCAATTTTCTTTAAAATTTCAATTTCCCGTTCGGCATTCCGTGTGGCCGTCTGTGAAACACAAACAGAACATTTTAATATCAAACAGATATGAGTAAACTTAAACATAAGAAACAGTCCGTATTGGGCATTCCGAGTCAAATCAACCAAATTTCGAAAATTTCCCCAGCTCAAATTTTTGATATTGTTAATATTTTTTCTGTACAAAGACAAACATAAATAGTGATGAAAGCCAAAATATTAAATGTCACAGATGTATATTTACTTGTGTAAAAATGACTTTAGAAATATGCAAGCAACATTACTTAATTTTTGCACAGAGATTGGTAGGTCTATTAGTAAAATCTGTTGACTTTAGCAATCTTTGTTTCATTATATGCCAACAGTGACAGTTCAAAAATGGCAAAAAGCACTTGTCTCATGTTTGCATGCCTGTAACTCAAGAAGTACTAAAGATAACTTAATATCCTTTTAGATTCTGGTTCTTAACAAACTTTAATTTTGGTATCTTTATTTTAAAGGTCCTCGATGGTTCAATCCCAGAGGTATGGAGATCTTAATGCGGCACCATGAGTAAATTGTACACATTTTGTACAACTGTACACAAAATTGTCATTTTGACCCACTCAATTACTCAGTAAATATACATCTCCGAAATTTAATATTTTGGCTTTCATCACTATTTATGTTTGTCTTTGTACAAAAAAAAAAAAAAAAAAAAAATTAACAAAATCAAAAATTTGAGCCGGGGATCTCTGGTTGAGTTGACACAGAATGACCCTATTGTGAATAGTGCTATACACATATGCGCAAGCACTATGTGTTCACTTGCCATCACAGTTAAGTGAATACAGCTGCTTCTTACCCCTATTGATGGGAAGTCATGTTTGTTTATAGTTTTCAGTGCAACTTTTTTACAGGTTTCCTTCTCAATGGCGAGCTTCACTTCACCACAGACGCCTCTGTCAGAAAACACAAATAAGCAACGTTCAGACTGATATTCTGAACCGGATATTGGCCACATTAAAAAAATGATTTGAACAGCCAAAGAAAACAAACTAAGGCTAGGCTAAGGCTTGCAGAGTTTTTTTTAGGTACAACAAACTGCAAAAAACAAAAAACAAAAGTATACAATTATCAAAAAAAATAAGCATTGTGCAGGAAGCTGCCGTTTATTCCTATCCTGATATAAGTCACTGTGGTAAGATATGTTGGCATACATGCACGCAATATAATGAAGCTAAAAGTAACTCTACTATCATCAGAAAAACCAGTACATAAAAAGCGTTCACTTACGTTCCAATCTTTCGCGCAATATGATATTTTTTGCTGAACTCTAAAGGAAGGTTCGGTTGATCGTTCCCCATCTTATCTATGAACATAAAAACTGTGGAAAAACAAACAATCAATCAGAGTTCAGAGTCATAGCTATACATTTTTGTGCCAAAAATATCATATTTATCACTTTCAAAAACTCCTGAAGAAACTTGACCAAAATCACAAACCTTGATGTTTTTGTTCTGCAAGGGCAATAACTGAGTTATTGCTAAGAAGTCGTTGCTTTCCCTGTCCTAATTTTTCATCATCCACCCACGTGCCGTTCCCGCTGAGGTCCTCGAGGTAGACCAGATTTTCATCCTGAGCCAGCAGGGAGGTAAAACAGACCATTTTTAATGCGTAGTTATGCATGTTGTACTGACTGACACCTGACTCCATCGCAGAAATGCACTATTCACAGTCAGCCATGATTAATTTGTTCAGCATGTGAAACTATCCCATAACAGGGATATGTTGGCTAAAAACATACATGCAATTTAATGAAGCTAAAAGTAACTCTACTATCATCAGAAAAAACTTTTTTTTTTTTTAAGAGATAAAGATAAAGCAAGTCATATTTGAGTTGGCTGGCAGTGCAGGGTAGATTACTTAGAAATTGTAGTCCATTACTAAATACAATTTATTTACATTCAATTCAATTTACATTTATTTGTATAGCGCTTTTCACGATACGTATCGTTTCAAAGCAGCTTTACAGAGAATGCATGTCAACATTACAATTTAGAGAATGCAGTTAGCTAATGTAATAATGTAGGCAATTTAATTTACAATCACTGTTAGCAGTTTAATTGAAGGTAGAAGCAATGAGCTCCTGGAAATAATGAATTACATATTAACAATAGTAACATAATTTACATGATGAAACCTGTAGTTAATAAGATAATCTATTACATTATACATTTTAGGTTATATAAACTGACTACTTTTTGATTACTTGTGTTCGTCACATTTGAATAGAATAATCTTAAACCATATTGACATAAAAATACAAAAGTTTGTTATTAACAACATGAAGTGCATTAAACATTACATTATGTCAGGGTTTTGATAAGTTGATGTAAAGGTAATAATGAAGCAAAATGTATTAATAATTCAAGTAATTAACTAAAACATAAAAATATAAAATTAAAAACATTTAAATATTTTAAAAAAGTCCAAATAAAACAGAAAAGCTGCCTCTCAACTTTCGATGTAATTATACTCTTTATAAACGTATTCTCCCTAATTTTTTCTTTATCTATTAAAGTTTCCTCTCTAAAGCCTTTCAAAAATCAAGTTTCAGAGTTTTAGTGTCAATACTACATTAAACTACTATATATAATGTTGAATATAATGTATAATGATGCAATGGGAAATATTTGTGGGTCCTAATAATGCCAAATGTCTTATGTTACCAGTAAAAAGTGGCCTACATTATTTTGGATATATCTAGTCAGTGACAGAGTGCAAGCATACTTGTCTAAAATAATTCTGTATTTTCAGCTTTTTTTTTCCGGGTGTCTCTATTATCTTGTGCATTGGGTTACCAGCACCAAGTCCAAGCCTATTAAGTTCCACCCCAATGTAATACCAAATTTAGCATTTTAGTCAACAGTACAGTTTTTGTTACCCTTTTACCATATGTCTTGGAGTATCACAATAATATTGTATCTTGATATGTATCAAATTATGACATGAGGGTATCGTTCCACTTCTCGTCAAGAGACATTTGATGAAAGCAAGTTTAATGAATAGCCTCTTTATTGGTCTTACCTTAAAAATCCTAAAGTGTTTCTTGCTGTATGTGTTGAAATGTGCTGATTTTTTTAAAAAGGAGTTGGAGAACGTATAATCACATGCTCTATCCCTTCCAAAGCTATACTGGTTTTCTGTGCAATCTGGAAAATATAAAAAAGAAGCCATATTCAGTGTTGTTTTTGTTAGCTAAAACTAAAATGGCTAAAATCCTTTTAGCTGAAATAAAATATGAATAAATGCTATCATAGTATATAAATAACACTTAAATAACACTGGGCATTTTAGAACGTTCTGGAGCCCTAAAACCAAACAAGCACATGATGAATACAGTAGATAAATAAAATAAAATCCACCATTAGAGAAATGCACATACAATGTGACCAGTGTTTTAGGGGGTTTATAATCAAAAATGGGAGGTTAATGTTTATTTTAAAGCACTTAAATGCTTTTTTTGTTATTGGAATACTTTACTAAGCAGATAAACTTCAGGTTACACATTTTCTAATGTTATTTGTGTGGGTACAGTTTACACCATGTAAACAGTGCTCTGCAGATAGTTGCGTCATGTGCTTTTCTGGAGTGCTTGCATATATTGTATCAGTTAATGGCTTTACATGTTCATGACAGTGAATTGACGAGCAATAAGGGTCTTATCTAGTGAAACATCTGCCATTTTCTAAAATAAAATACAAATTATATACTTTTCAACCACAAATGCTCATCTTGCACTAGTTCTGTGATGCGGCACACATTATGTAATCATGTTGGAAAGGTCACTCATGATGTAGGCCTAAGTACTGCGGTAGGGTGAAAAACTTTTTTTGTAAAGGTTGTTTGACTTAGTCTTTGCACATTCACTTTGTAGACACTGGATCGGTACTTCCGCCTACGTCATGTGTGACCTATCCAACACGATTATATAATGCGTGGCACATCACAGAGCAGTGCAAGATCAGCATTTGTGGTTAAAAAGTATATACGTTTTTTTTTTTTTTTTTTTTTTTTTTTAGAAAATTACTGATCGTTTTGCTAGATAAGACCCTTATTGCTCGTCTGGGATCATGTAGAGTCCTTTGAAGCTGCACTGAAACTGACATTTGGACCTTCAACCTGTTGAACCCTGTTGAAGTCCACTATATGGAGAAAAATCCTGGAATGTTTTCCTCAAAAAACCTAACTTCGTTTTGACTGAAGAAAGAAAGACACAAACATATTGGATGACATGGGGGTGAGTAAATTATCAGGAAATTACCATTTTGAAATGAACTAATCCTTTAACTCGCAATTCTGAGAAGAAAAACCAAATTGAATTTGTAAGAGATAAACTTGCACAAAAAAAAAAAACCAACTACCTTTGAGATAGTCGCAATCACTGTGGCAGAAAAAAAAAAAAAGAATTGCGAGATGAAAATTCAAAATTTTGAGAAAAACAAATCAGTTTACATCTCACAAATTACAAGTTTAGAACTTGCAGTTACAAGATATAAACTTGTCACAATTGTGAGAAAAAAGTCAGAATTGTGAGATAAAAAGTATTTTTTTATTTTGTGGTGGAAACAAGCTTCCACAGTTATTGATACCACTCCTGTCCTGCTCAAAAATACTTTATAAATGCATAAATATAATGCTTTAAAATTCATGTTTGCACTTTATAGCACTGACATTATTCAGTCTCTTAAAGTGAGGAAGACAATACACTTAACTGAACACACTGAATCCTTGCATCAGGGGAATGATCCGGCCCCACACCTGAGGCTGGGCTTCCTCCTGGTCTTCAGGAATAGATTGGAGTTCTTGTACAGGTAATGTATCCACAGAACTTAGAGTTCCTGATCCTGAGGAAGAGCCCTGGCTTGACGATGTTGGGGCAGATGAGGAGCTGGATCCAGGTTGGGATTGGGTTTGTGTTTGGGACTGGCTCTGGGACTGGCTCTGGGACTGGCTCTGGGACTGTGATTGACCACTGGGTCCAGGTTCGTCAGACATGTTTTTCACTCTGAAAGAACAGACAGCAAAATGAACAAAATGTCTAAAACTTATATGAAGAGTTTGATTAAAGCCCAAAACATATATATATATATATATATATATATATATATATATATATATATATATATATATACAAATATTTAAGTGTTTTAAAAACTTAGACTCGATTACACCATTCGCAGTGCTTCATGTGAGTGGGCGGAGCTAAGGAGATATTTTGGTTCATGTTGCTTTTTTCGACTCACTGACTGGTGTAATTTTCTGTACAGCATCATGGGTAATGTAGTTTTTCCACTAGGAATTCTGTTGTTAAAAAAAATAATGCAAGCTGACAGCTTCAGCCGAGGCAAATACAATTGATTAACCTCGTGTCTCACAGTAAGTCTGTCTTTAAAGGTTTAAAAGTTATCAGGGGCCAATGGCCCGGGGCCAGTAGACGGAACGGTCACTTGCCCGATCGGGCCAGTGCTGTAGGGTGTGCGTTATATATCGTCTATGATGTCGCAATTGTTGACTTAACGATCTGAAATTATCGAGTATGTCCCTCACTTTACAAAAACCAAACAAAACACCCATTGAGTGCACGCATGATAACAAATGTGACATTGATTTTATACTGCGTACAGTTGAATGAACAAGAACCTAATATCAAGTGATTTACATTTTAGACACCAAATCGCCTGTTTCGCTCTTTTTTTGCCTACGAAAATAGTTCTAGCATTATTTGCATCTCTGAGCAACACATCCTAAATGAATCTGCTGTTTGAATGAATCGGTTGAATCTCAATGATTCGCTCATTAACAGTGATTCACTGCCACCTACTGGCTGGTTCAATTTCACATTTAAAGTGTCTTTTCATTTAAAAAATAAAAATAAAAATCAAACAACAGTATTTAAAGTTTTTTATTTTCAACATTTTAAAACATTATTTATGCATTTGTAACTGCTCGACTGATTAACTTTAATAAAGTTTAATATAGTTATACACTAGATTACAATTTCTGTACGTGAAAATCTCCTGTTTAAACCTACATGAAAAACTTGAAAAGCACTGATTATTTCATTTATATGCTTGTTCTGTTGTATTTATTTTTGCTATTACTTGCTATTAACATAATTTGACTTTTTGTTACTATTTTATTACTTACTGTTTATTTGTCTAACAATATTTAAAATTTAAGTGAGTTAATCTAGTAGCTTTTGGTGTCATAACCCTATTTATTAAGGTTACATGTGTCAAAAACAACAAAAACAATTACTAGGCTTATTTTATAGGCCCATTTTCTTTTCTTTTACTTTATTATTTTTTTGTTGTGGGGCAAGTGAAAATTTTGGCGGGGCAAGTGAAAATTTGAACCACTGGCCCAACCGGGCCAGAAGAAAAATCCTTAGCGTTATCATTCAAAATCAGTTTCCTTATGGAGAAAATGAATGAGTTTTTACTTTTGGAACCCAACTGTTGAACTCTATATACACTGTGCATGATAAACATTTCAAACAGTATATTCATATAACATTTTTGTCATTAACATGTTGCAGGTGATTTCTAGTCATTTGTGAATTGAAAAGTAGGTTTAAAAAAATGACGAGCCTAAACAATTTCTGCCAATTAAATATTATCAGAGCATGTTAGAAAAAAAAAATCATTACAGAAATTGCCATGATTTTTTTCAAGCTTATAATTATGCTTTCAAAATGTCCTGATATCTCCAGGTTTCCTATAACACAGATATGTGCACTATATACTAATTACTACTATACTAGTGTATTATTTTGAACATATCCAAGTCATTTTGCAGTGCTTCATGGCTTGAGAAGTTTTGTTGACTCATATTTTATGCTTTATATTCTAGTTGCAACAGATCATCAAACAAACACACTTTTTACATGCAGTAATCCCATTTACTAGAGGACTTTTAAGGTGTTCAATGCATCATATCACACTTTTGAATTGCACATTTTCTTTGCAATGACCCTTCCACATAACCCAAATGTGAAAGTGCACATTTTACAAGCAACACTTTCACTGAGAACATAAAAATTGGCCTCAAATTAAACTCCAATTAATTTCCCTGCAAATAATGTCTCTCATACGTTGCCTTTTTCTTTACATTTAAAGTATAACAACAAACGACCTTATATAATGTTACTAGAAGAATCATTTCTCCTAGAATGCAGGAGAGTACTTGTGATTTTATCAAGGTCAAATGATTGACACATTATTGACAGATGTGCATTAATGATGTGCTTTTAAGGAATTTAACTGCTTTTACATCATGTGACCTTTCTAAGTTCAATTTCTAAAAGTATTTAGGTCGGATTAATTTTATGCACAACCGAAACTAATGCAATCAGATGAAACTCGGCACGGAAGCAGATTGATGAGGCAAGTAATTAAACAATACCTGTATATTTACTGCGGATAAAGTCTCTTTAGTTACTTTTGCTGGTTCAAATGTGCATTATTTTATGACAGCACGCAAATACAGTGCAAATAAGAGCTGCACTGTAAAGCACTTAAGGAGGCACGAGCGAAAGAGGAAACTGTTGCTTGTTTTCAGCAGAAATATTCATTGATAGAACATCCACATGTCCGTCAGAACATCAAACGATGTTTTTTCATTTCTTATTATCGTAATGCATACCTTAATACAGTCCTCTTTTGAAAAGTAAGTAGTAAGTGGGATGGTTACGCGCCAGGCCACGTGAACCGCTCATCAAATCTGCCGGGAAAAGCCACTCGCTTCCATCCACGAACTTCCCATAACATCATTCAGCCAATCAGAAGCGAGAGTAAAGGCTCATGGGAAATATAGTTTGTAAACATTCCAACGTTCCATTTGATTAAAATAAAGAACACATACAAGAGTAGTAGATATAATTCAAGATAGATAAAATTCAGAAAATATAACAAGAAAATAAACGCAATGACGTCAATCGTAAAACAAATAGGGTATAAAAAGGTTTACGACAACTTCTCAAAAATTTGTCAGTGCAAGTTATATATTTTAATTTTACTTACTATATTTTAATGTGGATGAAAATGAATTATTTAGGTGAACTGTACCTTTGAGTTAAAATATTATTTTTTAGCTTTTCATACTCATCACATATCATGTCTCATCATAGTAATTACAGTCATTACTCTTATATAACTACAAACAAATTAATATAATACAACAAAGTCAAATAAATGCGACGACGTTTTTTAAAAGTACAAACTTTTATTTTGACAATGTATTGCTGTTCAGAACCGGAAGTAGCGCAATCATATTCTATAAACCCGGTTTCTTTCTGTGGTTTAACCATGATAACTTTATACAGGCTCCGATTTTTGTTAACATCTTCCGGATTTAATCACGCACACAAATGTATATCAGACGGGCAACGTCTTAACATTGTCTTACGTCCGTGTTTCGCTTCAGAAAGAGCGGTCAGTTCTTACAGTAGAGTTGTGAAGGGTCGGAATGCAGTTAAAGGACACTTGAATCTGAGATCTTTCAGCACTGTTACACTCAACAGACTCTGCTGGAACTGTGGATCTTCAACTGAATTATTTTTCTGTTCCTCCTGTAATGCGATACAACCTGCTGATGACAAGACTAATTATTTTGATATCCTGAACTGGTGAGTTAACTAGTCATTTAGTTTATAAATCTTTGTTATTGTAATGAATGTATCTCTTATGGATTCATGGTTGTTTATTCTGTGCCTTCTTGGTCCTGAGCTTACAAAAATGTGCTTTTTTTTATTTACTTTCATTCCTCATAATCTATAACATTGTTGTCATATGATGTAGTAGTTGTTACATGATGTTAGATAATTACAGATACAGATCTTGGTTTCAGAAAAAAATGTTTCAGAGCTTATGTTCAAATGTCATTGTATTTCACCTTCATTATAGTTGTAACTGAACATGTTTGTCATTCCTCAGTGAACAAAGATTTTCTTTGGACACCCAAAAACTTCAGAAAAGATACTTGGAGCTGCAAAGATCTCTCCATCCTGACAACTTCGGCCAGAAATCATTGGTAACAGATCTTTATTCTTGCCCATTTCTCTTGCATCCAATCTTGTTGATTATGAGAACTGAATGTTTCCTTACAATCTAATCTACCCTGACCTTAAAGGGATAGTTCACCCAAAAATGAAAATTATCCCATTTACTCACCCTCAATCCATCCTAAGTGTATATGACTTTCTTCTTCCAGCCAAACACAATCGGAGTATATGTCGGAGAATATCCTGGCTTTTCCAAGCTATATAATGGTACTCTTGTTTTTGAAGCCCAAAAAAAGTGCATCCATCCATCATAAAAGTAATCCATACACTTCCAGGGAGTTGGATATTTTGGATATGGATATTTTTCTTACAAAAACCCATCACTTTGCTTCAGAAGGCCTTTATTTACCATATGGAACCATATGGATTACTTTTATGATGGATGGATGCACTTTTTTGGCCTTCAAAATCTCAGGTACCATTCACTCTCATTATAAAGCTTGGAAGAGCCATGATATTTTTTAATATAACTCCGATTGTGTTTGGCTGAAAGAAGAAAGTCATATACATCTAGGATGGCTTGAACATGAGTAAATCATGGGATAATTTTTAATTTTTTTGGTGAAGTATCCCTTTAATATGTGTCCTTGATAGAGGATCAATGATATTCACTTCACCTGTGACTGGTCATAATGTTTTGGCTCATCAGTGTGTGTGTGTGTGTGTGTGTGTGTGTGTGTAAATTCAGTTTATTCACTATAGTTTAAAAAAATTATAATAAAATATGACAAGATCTCAGAGTTAAACTGTGTCAGAAAACATTAATCTTAATTATGTCAGATAACACTTAAGCAAAACATGGTAAATTTTTGGTCCAAAATTATCAATTCTACATAAATGAACTATAGTGTCCTATATACACACACACACACACACACACACACACACACACACACACACACACACACACACACACACACACACACTCTCTAGTATTAAGAAATTAATACTTTTATTCAGGAAGGTAAGTTAGGAAGGTAGAATTCCTATTATTATTATTATTATTATTATTTAATTTAATAATCTTTATTTATTTATTTTTTGCATTTTTGTAATTGAAAATCCCAAAGTCTTAAAAATAGGCATCATTTTCTTTAGGCAAATTGTATTTTTTCTTGTCTTTTAATTTTGTTGTGAAATGTGACATGCGAGATTCACCTTCTCACCCTTTTCTTTAACTTTACTAGCTTTTGAAACTTTAATAGCACACTTTCAGTAACCAATGTCCAGGTTTATTTAGATGCTCAGGTAAAAGGTACACAGCACATCATTGTTCATATAAGGCAGCAGACAGCTCTTTGGTGATTGGTTCATGCTTTGCATGTCCAGTTGGGTCTCCTGACAGCAGCAGCAAGCCGGATGTTGATTCTCCAGGCTTTGGCAACTCTGACAGCTGAAAATGTTTCTCCTCTGCAAGTCATTTCTTTCGTTTCTCACCTCTTATTTCACCTGACGAATCCCATCACAGCTCAGACCCTCTGCGTCTGCCCACACAGTGAGATCCTTCAGCGAAAAAAGCCCCCACACAATTATCAGCATTGCTGGAGTTTCATTTTTTGACAATTCTCCTCATTCCCAAGAGGAAATCCTTACCACAAACAAAGAACATGTCATGATATCTTAAAATGAATGTGACGACAGCACATAATTATATAACATTGGGAAAAGTTAGAAAACTTGGGCACATACTTCCTTTGTTACTAAATAAAATCACAGTGTTCTTTAGGTTGCTTTATACTTTGGAGTTTTGTGTATTTGTGCCTTTAGGGGCTGTTGAAATTGTTTTTGTAGCCTGTAAGAAGAATGACTTTAATTTGGAATGACTTTGTGGTCTGATCCTATTTACAGAAAGAGCAGGAATATTCAGAAGAACAATCAGCACTGGTGAACAAAGCCTACAGAACACTGCAGAAACCTCTGAGTCGGGCCGTCTACATGGTAATTATTTGTTTAGTAAATATTTGTTGTGTATATGGCCAAAAAATATTTGGATGTATAATAATTTCATAAATACCATGTATTTGTAAAGAAAGAAACCCAAGCATACTTTTCAAATAAAGTATTTCACATAATTTTTTTTTTTTATAAATGATAAACAATGGATATATTGTTCAAATATAGCTGCAAGCAGCCATTAAGGGGCCAAGCACAAAGAAGCAAACAAGAAGTAAAATTATAAGTAAAATATAGCATTTTATTTTGTATACTTTATTGTAGTTAGAGGCAATTTCATATTTTGTTCAGTTATAGTGCCACCAAAAGGCACAGTCCTACCACTTTTTTAAGGGTCTTCAGAGTGTGCCCATAAATAAGTGTCAACTTTTGAGATTTTTGAAAATATTTCATTTTGTTTAGGGGTTATAGACATAAAAAATGACCATGCATGACTTTGAATGCATTTTTTTGCTACTTACTATCAAAATTTTGGCATTTGGGCAGTTATGTACAGCCAACGACCTATGTTTCCAAATTTCCTATGGTGTTTTAATCGCAATGTTGCACAAACCATAATGCAAAACCTAGCATGTTAGGTATCATTGGACTCTGCAAAGGATTCAGGAATGACTCCCATGAAAATAAGTCAACCGCATCAAACTATGAGTATATGAAATTTGAGTATATGAAGTATATGAATATTTGATTTCACCACTAGCTGGCGCTGTCTTGAAACTTCTCAAACTCCTTCAGGGCATCGTGCTGATGACCCAATGCGAGTTTTGTAATGATAGCTAATTTGTTCAAAAAATACAGCATTTTGCTACAAAATGCAAAATGGCTGATGCTCAAAATGGCCGATATGGTAAAATTGTATATCATTCGACTCGGCATGATTTTATCATTTTTGGCCAAACCATTCAGAAGTTAAAAGCAAAAATAGCCATTTTTGCAATCTCCGGACCAGTAGGTGGTGCTGTGCCGAAACGCTGCTTGTAGCCTTAGGTCATGCTTGTACCAAGATTGGTCTGAATACAACCATTGCGGAGATATAGCCTTGCATCCAATTTGGCTCGCTCTTCTTCGAATTTGTGCGTTATTCGCGAATGGTTGGGTTTATCAAAAAGCTTTTGATAACTTTTTGCCAGCATAGTTTGCAGATGATCTAATTTGATTTTCATGAAAATTGGAGCAACAGTCTTGGAGGAGTTAGAATAAGCAGTTTTTTTGGTGGGAAAATTTGGCGCAATCGAATCGTATTGAGTCAAGGAATCATAGGAAAAAGGAATTTTGTTTCTAATTGCGTGTCTACACCGGACGCGACCATCGA
Organism: Megalobrama amblycephala; assembly: GCF_018812025.1. NCBI lineage: Eukaryota > Metazoa > Chordata > Actinopteri > Cypriniformes > Xenocyprididae > Megalobrama > Megalobrama amblycephala. Next base: position 29,688,678 of record NC_063047.1, read on the forward strand.
AGACTTAGACCCAATCCCAATTCTATTTTATACCCCTTCCCCTTCCCCTTACCCCTTCCCCTTGCCCCTTGAAACAGAGTGTCATGGGGTAGGGCTGAAAATATTCCCCTAAGAAATGGGACACCACTACTAGACCGTTACACGTCATCATAAGTCGTCGCTAGCTCCTACGTCATAGATGCGGCGATGTTTATCACACACTTCTAAGATGCCATTGATAGCTGTAGTGATCTCTGTTGCTTGGGCGACAGCTATTTTTACTATTAGTGCACATATCTCACAGTAATCAGGCACAAGCAACACAAACGTTTAACAGATGACTCACTCCCAAAGTTGGTTTGCTGTGTATTTCGATTTCAAGAAACGCTGCTCGTTTTCTGCACGAAAACGTATGAGCCTGCGTGTTTCCTCAGGAGTCCCTACATACAATACTGATGAATAAGCACACAAACGGAATGCACTTTTTGTTTATATCATGTAACGTACATGTATTTATGGACGTAACCACAACAAAACAATACATTAATCAGGCATGCGGCAAGAAGACAAGTTAGCTGCCACCGGATTTGAATTTATGTTGTCAAATCAACGCCGGTTTCAATAAAATATAAAAAAATATGTTGTGGAACTATCATAAAGTAAAAAACATTAGTGAACTTTTTTCATAGCGATTTTAACAAATCTTTTTTCGGAGAACATAACCGTATACATGAACACAAGATTAAAGGCAACATAAAACAAGTGATTATTTATTACTAAAATACTGTTTACCGTAAGAAAATACTTACATTTATGGGTCTCTCTGCTTGCTCGGTCGGCCATGTTGGAAATTTATCATACCCCTTCGTCTGAAGTGTGGTCCCGAAAAATCTTCGTTTGAAGGGCTACCTGGCCCTTCCCCCTACCCCTTCCCCTCCAACCAAATGAGAATTGGGACACCCCTACCCCTTCATGTGAACGCGCGAAACAAAGGGGAAGTGGGAAGGGGGAAGGGGTAAGGGGTAGAATTGGGATTGGGCCTTATTGTCTTCTATGTATGCTCATGACAACTGGGAACACAGATGTGGCGTCCATGACGGCTGAAGACTCTGGCACCTGTGAAGGCTGGGGACTCTGCCGTATCATCTATGGCGGCTGGAGACATTGATGTGGCATCCGTGATGGCTGAAGGTTCTGGTGTGGTGGCCATGACGGCTGAAGACTCTGGTGAGGCAACCGTGAAGGCTGGTGACTCTGCTGTATCGTACATGGCGGCTGGAGACATTGATGTGGCATCCGTGATGGCTGGAGGTTCTGGTGTGGTGGCCATGATGGCTGGAGGCTCAGGTGTAACGGCCATCTTGTCCAAAGACACAGGCGTGGCGGCCATGACGGGACGTGACTCTGGAATGGCAACCATGATGTGAACCGGCTCTGGAGTGGCAGGCATGTTGTGAACAGGCTCTGGTGCGGGAACTACAGGGCAGGAAGGCACATAAAGCATTGGGATAGCAACCATCAAAACTGGGCATGCTGGTGACTGTGATGGGCCAAGCTCCGTGGCCACTGGAGCTTGGTGTGTGATGTCCTCGCCCAAAAAATGTTTAGGAGAAGCGTCCTCTACTTCCCCAACAGTGAAAGAGGAGACACTTAAGATTAGTGCATAGTCCAGAAACTCTAAATCTTGTTGTGTCGTGGACAAGAAACATGTCAGACTACACTTTGCTACCCTACTATTCATTTTTACAACCATTCATCTTCAACAACGTGCATGCTGTTATCGAGAAGGCGGGACTATCGAATGACAGAAGGTTCGGTGTAAAACAAACAATGGCTAGCAGCGTGTCTTGTCATCAGAAAAGCCCAAAAGTGGACACACATCTGGATTGCATGGATATTTAGATTTCCTCCAAAGAGAACTGAGGTAACATATGATTTATTTATCTTTTAATCCCTCGAGGAAACATCATAAACGCAGGAGTACTGTTGCCATAGCTCCACAAACATTTCCTCCTTTGTAAAATTCCACCTAGCAGGAATGATATCAATGTCTCTCTTTCGTTTCCGCTTGTTTAAAAAGCATGTAGGAAGGCTTCTATTGGCCAGTGTGATGCCCAGTTCGGACTACACGATTTTAGCCTGATTTTGCCACGGTCTGCTTGACGTAGGGTGTCGTGGGGATTCGTAAACGACAATGGGCGTCGGGATGCAAGATTAGATCTTTTCAGCTTATGTAGCGTGTCATTGTGGACAACAACCGATGCCGCGTCTGTGATGCTTCACGACAGAGAGACTAGCATGTTTAATTTTTTCGGTCATCCACGATGAGTTGTCATTACGCCCATTGTCATTTACGAATCCCAACGACACCATACATCCAGCAAATTGTGGCATAATCGGGCTAAAATCGTGTAGCCTGAAACGGGCAGTTATATCTCTTCAGAAGACTTGGATTAAACTGCATATGGATTTTTATGAACTGAACTTCATTAGAGTTTTTGGTGAATAGACTTTCAATGGAGGGACAGAAATATCTCAGATTAAAAATACCTTAATTTGTGTTCCAAAGATGAATGAAAGTCTTATGGGTTTGGAATGCTACAAGGGTGAGTAAATGATGACAGAATCTTCATTTTTGGGTGAACTAACCCAAATACATTTTGTAACTACTTCATATATAAACATTTGTCATTTTCTATATTTTTACACTTTGCCATGCACAGAAAGTCGAATTCATTTTATCAGTGTATGCTATCTGCAGAAACATGCACCCTATGTATCTGGCAGTTTCTATGACTATTGAATCTTATATTGTAGACTGTCATCACTGCTGCCAAGAGGCCGTAATGCTGTTTGAGTCGCGCTTTACACTTCATAACCTGCATGTTCTGCTCTAGTTGGAGCTGCAAGGGGTTTTGCTGAAGGAGGGAGCAGACGCCACCGCGGACCCCGCGTTTCTCCTAGAGGTCATGGAGATCAACGAGAGCCTCGCAGAGACGCGGAGCCAAGACGAGGTCAATGCTATCAGGCGGTTGGTGCGAGGTATGTAGGCCAGAAAGAAAAGCTCCAACCGGAAGTGGTTGATGAAATATTGCTTTGCGCCCACTCATGTCACTTGCAGCTTGTTTATGTGACCATGTACAGCCCTAGATTCATTCCATCAGAAAGTTCAAGGTTCTGTGGTTTTATGTTTGCGATTTCACTGCTTAAACATTGTGGTTATGGGACGTATTTGTGAAAGGATGGTTTATTTACTTATTTTACTTTCTTTCACCAGAGAAACTGAAAGACTTGACTGAACAGATGAATTCATCCCTAAACAAAGGTATTTTTCACTTTTTCTCTTCATAACCTCTCAAATTCACCGCCAAGGCCTGTTGCACACACATTTCCATGGCATGCGAGTGGTAAAATAGCTGTTTTTGCCTCATGAGCCTCTTTTTCACAGGGGATCTGCTGACCGCCAAAGGGCTTCTGGCCCAGATGAAGTACTTCACAAATATAGAGGAAAAGGTAAAAGACAAAATCACAGAGGGTTGCTGAGGAAAAATTGTAAACAATTTGCAATTGTAATCCATCTGACACAGCTCAGTGAGAGATTTCATGCTTGTACTTGTTTTTATAGTTATATTTATTGTTATTAGTGCAAATATGTTGGACTATTGTTGGTATCTGAATAAAGTACATTTATTTTAATCTGTTGTCAAAAACAATGTTTTTTGTGTTAGTTAAGTGGATCTTGAATGTGCAAAACTCACCACGGTGATGCTACGGTGTTGTCATTGGTTGCCATGGCATTGGTGGGTAGTTGCTAGGGTGTTTTGGGTGGTTTCTTCAAAGACTATTATAATAACACAAGACGCGTCACTCGTGTTGTTTTGAATGGGAGAAAGTGCAACACGTAATATGGGGGAATAAGTCCCGCCTTCTAAATAAGAGCCAACCGCAGATTGGTAAAGTGATCGCATCACTGCAGTGGCCGTTAGAAGCTCCGATGCGCGCCTCCGAAATGAGGCATAAGAGACGCGCATTTAGGACTGCGCATGTGCATTAGCTTGATCCAGCCTGAAAAATACTGTTGTTGTTTTTTTTTTTTTTGTTTTTTTGTCATGATTTAAGGGTTTAGAGTCAAAATTTATGAGACGGTTGTTGTCAGATTTCATTGGTGATTTCAAATATGAAATTTAATCAAACAGCTTTGGAGAATTTGATGTTTCCCCATTCAAAGAGATTGGAGCTGCACTTGCATGCCCGAGAGGCGTTTCAAAGATGGCCGCCGAGTGAAATGGGACTTTGGTTTCTTACTGGACCAATTCAAATTCATTCTTACTGGTCTGTTGATACTGTTTGACTCTAGTCCATCCTTCAATGTAAATTTATAGGATTTTTTTGCATATTTTACCATGTTCAATGCAAAATTTGAGCTCTTAGACGAGTACCACATCTTCTCACCAAGATGTGTGATTTGAGGTATCATTTATGTCAGTAGCAGTGTTATTTTAGTATTTAATATATACAGTAAAATATATATATGTATATGTACTGCCTGGCCAAAAAAACAGTCACTGTTTGGATTTATAGGCAAATACTTAATCTATGAATGGATCATTATTACAGTGATTATTATGTTTCTAGCATGTTATATGTTTGGCAACGGTTCTTTTATCCCTTAAAGATGGCGTGTGTAGCTTTTCATTTCTTAAACAACCATGTAGGAAGACCCATCATGGCCATATTCCAGGATGACACTGTCAAGATTCACCAGGGTTAAAATTGTGAAAGAATGGTTCAGAGAGCATGAAGAATCATTTTCACACATGAATTGGCACCTCTTGAGTCCAGACCTTAATTTCATTGAAAGTCTTTGGGATGTGCTGAAGGAGACTTTACAGAGTGCTCACCTCTTGTATTGTTAATACAAGATCTATATATATATATATATATATATATATATATATATATATATATATATATATATATATATATATATACACACACACACACACATACACCCCTAAGTGAAAATGTCCAAATTGGGCCAATATTATATATATATATATATATATATATATATATATATATATATATATATATATATATATATATATATATATATATATATATATATATATATATATATATATATATATATATATTATATTATATTATATTATATTATATATAGACTACTTTTCGCCTCGACGAGAAATCTCGTCACATATTAGTCTCGTGAGATCTAATATATAATATATAGTTTTTATTAATTAGATTTTATTAATAATTTATATTTGTTTGTATTTTTGTTTAATTTTATTGTTGTTTATTTTTATTATTTTATTATTTTAAATATTGCTATTTAGATTTAGGGTAATTTGTTTTTATTTCAGTTATAGCTTATTTATTTACAGTTCGTAGTTTTAGTGCTTCAACTTATTTATTTGAGTTTCTAGCTTTTGTTTACATTTTTTCATCTAATGTTTATATTTTATTGTATGTCAGCTTAATAGTTTTTGTTTTAGATTTAGTTAACAATAATAACCCTGGTCCATAATACTTCGGGTAAAGAAGTTAGTTCAAATCCCAACCCTAAATGTGTGTAATAGTAATGGAAATGCTTGCATTTAACTAAATCTGCTAATAACACTTGCAGACATTCTCTTAGATGGCGTTCCATAAAGAATGTGTAACTTCCCCAGGACAATACTTCTGCTTTCAGTGTCAAACTGTGATTGGCTGGTGCCACGCTTATTTGGGTCTGGTCTTTTGGGAGAAGAGAGAAAACAGGAAACTCGCAAAATGATGAAACTCTACAGTTATAAAACAAAACTGTGCAAGACAACAAGACTCATTTAGCCCAATCCCCGTTTGAATCTTTAATGCTACTACAAGACTTGCTTTGTGATAAATGCGTCTTGTTTCTCTCTAATGTAGGCTGATTCATTAAATTGTAATTGGAGCTGGATTCGTGCTAGATGATGACATTACTCTGGACACAGTCTGACATCAGTATCTTATTAGATAGCACTTCGACAAAATTTCTTTATTGCGCCAGTTTGTACAGTCGCTTATGGTGTGGCATGAATTAAATTACATCGTAACACACTTATCGATCCAGGATTTATGAATGTGTGTGTTTATGTGAAAGGCAGCGTCAGGGAGGGAGAATCAAGGTGTATGCTGAAACTGAAAATGCCTCCATTGAGCTGTAGGGGGAAGCATGTCACCTCACTATGGAGGATGTACTGTAGGTAGGCAGAAAATCTCACAAGAGGTTTAAATTGTGTTTATGAAATGCTTGTTCTTAAGCATGTATATTCATCTTGTAATGAAGAGTATCACCTGAGTAGATTTTAAATTACTGTATTCCAACACTTTGGATTAAATATGTATTGAATGCATGGTTTTTTGTTCCCTTAAGATGGAAAATCAGTTAAAAATCTTCAGTTTTGAGCTTTTTCCCTTCACTGATCAATAATTGTACATATTTCATTAGTTGTGTTCTCTAAGGTATGTACTGTATCGCTCACACTAGGGTTTTATGGTATGGACATGAATGATACCTCAAATCATGTAATGTATTTCACAACAAGTTCTAAATTTTGTTTAATTTTTATTGTTGTTATTTTTTATTATTATTTTAAATATCGCTATTTAGATATTTACAGTTAGTAATTTTAGTGCTTCAACTTATTTATTTGAGTTTCTAATTTTTGTTTATATTTTTTCATCTAATGTTTATATTTTATTGTATGTCAGCTTAATAGTTTTTGTTTTAGATTTAGTTAACAATAATAACCCTGGTCCGTAATACTTAAAGAAGTTAGTTCAAATCCCAACCCTAAATGTGTGCAATAGTAATGTAAATGCTTGGATTAACTAAATCTGCTAATAACACTTGCAAACATTCTCTTAGATGGCACTAATATATATAATATATAATATATGTGTGTGTGTATAAATTTGTTTTGGTGTTAAAAATGAAGGCCTTTTAGTGAACAAAGATCACGATGACTGCGTTTTTGAACCCAGCTTTGTCTAAGCTGGTACTTTAGAAATTATCATAATTTAAAGTGAAAGTCCAGCTGCATCATCAACTCTGCATCAGAAACAAGGACAGAAAATTCATTGGAGGTTAGAAAAACAGTTTAGACATGCCAGTTTGCATTTAATCTTCAGTTTAAACCCATGTAACGCCACTGGAGCACTGCCCTGTGGATGTCCCTCTGAAAACAGGACTTGACTCACTCGTTTATTATGTCAAGAACGTCAGTGTCACGTTTCTAAGTCGTCCACGCAGGAGATGCTATTTCCTTAATACGTGTGAATTAAACCACAGATGGAGAGAAAGAGAAGAGGGAGAAAATGTGGCGATCTGATTATTATTCATCCCGTAATCGGAAGGCATCTCCAGCACTGCCGAATTAATGGGAAAACATGATCGACCAGTTCTGAAGCCACTGCTGTCTCCACGTTGTCTTTGAAATTGGTTTGAAAGGGAAAAAAAGGATGTGTGAAAAATGGATGGTGGGCAGGGAAGAGAAAAACAAGTTAAAACTACTGTGGCAGGGAAATTGGGTTGGACAGTTTGAGGGGAAATGGACAAGGATGCATGTTCTCAAATCAGGGCAAGATTAAATGGTGTTAAAGGTGAAGTGTTTTTACTCCACTAGTGCCAACAAATAAAATGGCAAAATTAATGACAGGTTTCCTGAGCGCTCCCTGTCTGCCTTTGGTTTGCCAAACAGATTGTCTCACCCACAACACGCACCATTGTTTGGCGATTTTGGGCTGGTAGGATGTTTGACAGGGTAGAGAAGAAATTGTTGAATTTTTGTTCACAAAAAGTATTCTCGTCACTTCATAACATTAAGGTTGAACCACTGTAGTCTTGTTGACTATTTTAACAATGTCTTTAATATTTTTCTGGACCTTGAATGATGGTAAATATGTTACTTTCTATGGGAGATATAAAAAAAAAATAAAAAAAACTTCTCAGATTTCATCAAAAACATCTTCATTTGCGTGCCGAAAATGAACGAAAGTCTTACCGGATTGGAACAACATGAGAATGAGTAATTAATGACAGATATTTCATTTTTGTGTGAACTATCCCTTTAAGAATGCAGCACAGTTGGACCAGTGCATTGCATTAATGTTTCTGACCTCAGAGAGTATTACCCTAAGGACCGTTTAACACATTTTACCACATCTAAATCCATTCCCCAGATTTTCTCCTTCGATTAGTGCAAAAAAAAGTGAAATATTGTGTGGATTTCCTCTGGGCATGCTCATATATCATTGTTAGCTTTCAGTGCCACTTATGATCAAGTTCTTTTTTTTGTATGTGATTGAGCTGTGTGTGGCTCCATCATCATTACTGTGTTCCCTAAAGTGCATAACCCAAATATACCAGTATTCAGACAAGCAGATATGAGCTTAGATTATTAGCATGATCATCGCGGATTGTTTGTGTGCAGTGTTCAAAAAGAGTATGTGCACCCTTTACACCATTACTCATCTATAAATGACCTTCCTTGTAACCTTACAAATGCTAATGCGATATTTACCCTCAGCAGTGTTTAACTCGTGCTGTTTGATGCTCTTCATTAAGTCATTAATACTGCATGCAGATCTGCTATTTTAGTCCTTCCCAGAACTGTTTGAATCAAGATGAATGTATAGAAAAACAACAACACATGATTCACTTGTGATTCCCCACTTTGTATATTATTGTAAATCTCACAATATCAGTTGAAAACATGTCCAGGTTACACTCCAGAAATTATATTTTTCATTAATAAATAAAGCCTTTTTTAACTTTACAGTTTTTTGCAACATTATTTTAAAGACATTTATACGTATTTTCTCATCCCTAAAATGTTTAAAAATGTCACTCAATTCTGACTTTATATCACGCGATTCTGACTTTATGACTCGCAATTCTGACTTTATATCACACAATTCTGACTTTATATCTCGCAATTCTGACTTTATAACTCGCAATTCTGACTTTATATCACGCAATTATGACTTTATAACTTGCAATTCTGACTTTATATCACACAATTCTGACTTTATAACTAGAAATTCTGACTTTATATCACTCAATTCTGACTTTATATCACACAATTCTGACTTTATATCTTGCAATTCTGACTCGATATCACTCAATTCTGACTTTATAACTCGCAATTCTGACTTTATATCACACAATTCTGACTTTATATCTCGCAATTCTGACTTTATCTCACACAATTCTGACTTTATATCTCGCAATTCTGACTCTATATCTCACGATTCTGACTCGATATCACTCAATTCTGACTTTATATCTCGCAATTCTGACTTTATATCTCGCATTTCTGACTCGATATCACTCAATTCTGACTTTATATCACACAATTCTGACTCGATATCACTCAATTCTGACTTTATAACTCGCAATTCTGACTTTATAACTTGCAATTCTGACTTTATATCACACAATTCTGACTTTATAACTAGAAATTCTGACTTTATATCACACAATTCTGACTTTATATCACGCAATTCTGACTTTATAACTTGCAATTCTGACTTTATATCACACAATTCTGACTTTATAACTAGAAATTCTGACTTTATATCACTCAATTCTGACTTTATATCACACAATTCTGACTTTATATCTTGCAATTCTGACTCGATATCACTCAATTCTGACTTAATAACTCACAATTCTGACTTTATATCACACAATTCTGACTTTATATCTCGCAATTCTGACTTTATCTCACACAATTCTGACTTTATATCTCGCAATTCTGACTCTATATCTCACGATTCTGACTCGATATCACTCAATTCTGACTTTATATCTCGCAATTCTGACTTTATATCTCGCATTTCTGACTCGATATCACTCAATTCTGACTTTATATCACACATTTCTGACTCGATATCACTCAATTCTGACTTTATATCACACAATTCTGACTCGATATCACTCAATTCTGACTTTATAACTCGCAATTCTGACTTTATATCACTCAATTCTGACTTTATAACTTGCAATTCTGACTTTATCTCACAATTCTGACTCGATATCACTCAATTCTGACTTTATAACTCACTATTCTGACTTTATATCTCACGATTCTGACTTTGTCATGCAATTCTGACTTTATAACTCGCAATTCTGACTTGATATCATGCAATTCTGACTTCATATCACTCAATTCTGACTTTATAACACAATTTTGACTTTATTGCTCGCAATTCTGACTTCATATCACGCAATTCTGACTTTATAACACAATTCTGACTTTATTACTGGCAATTCTGACTTGATATCACTCAATTCTGACTTTATAACACACAATTTTGACTTTATAACTCGCAATTCTGACTTTATATCTCACGATTCTGACTTCATATCACTCAATTATGACGTTATAACACACAATTTTGACTTTATAACTCGCAATTCTGACTTGATATCACTCAATTCTGACTTTATATCACTCAATTCTGACTTCATAACTCGCAATTCTGACTTTATCTCACAATTCTGACTCGATATCACTCAATTCTGACTTTACATCTCGCAATTCTGACTTGATATCACTCAATTCTGACTTTATAACTCACTATTCTGACTTTATATCTCACGATTCTGACTTTGTCATGCAATTCTGACTTTATAACTCGCAATTCTGACTTGATATCATGCAATTCTGACTTCATATCACTCAATTCTGACTTTATAACACAATTTTGACTTTATTGCTCGCAATTCTGACTTCATATCACGCAATTCTGACTTTATAACACAATTCTGACTTTATTACTGGCAATTCTGACTTGATATCACTCAATTCTGACTTTATAACACACAATTTTGACTTCATAACTCGCAATTCTGACTTTATATCTCACGATTCTGACTTCATATCACTCAATTATGACTTTATAACACACAATTTTGACTTTATAACTCGCAATTCTGACTTGATATCACTCAATTCTGACTTCATATCACTCAATTCTGACTTTATAACACACAATTCGGACTTTATATTACTCAATTTTGACTTTATATCACACAATTCTGGCTTTATAACTTCCAATTTATCCACTTTATCTCACAATTCTGAGGGGGAAAAAAAAGTCGGAATTACCTTTTTTATTTTATTTCGGAAACAAGCTTCCATAGTAAAACACCCAGAATTTTATTGAATTCGGGTGAACATTTTGCTTAATTGTCAGAAATAATAGCTAGTACATCTTCTTGAATTAAAATCAGTCTTCTCTTTTTTTTTTTTTTTTTTTTTTTTCTTTATGATTTTGGGATGAAATGTAACCTGGACATATTCATTTTTGTGAGTTTTTTTTTTTTTTTTTTTTTTTTTTTTTTTTTTTTGAGAACTCTTAAACAGCTGCAGAAACACGTGCGAATTGAAACATGAAAGGTCAAGGTTAAAAGGTCAAAGGTTCTGAGGTTCAGGCCATTTTTATGTATGTTTATAGAACAGAAGACAAACAAATAGTCTCAATACTGTTGCACTCATTAACTTCAAAAGACTTCAGCCCCATGTTCAGAGTCATCTCATGAGAAGAGATTTCTTTTTTGTCTTTAAATTTGAAATAAAATAATAACCAGAATTGCTCAAGCTGAGAAATAAGAAGCTCAGAGCTGCTCAATCTTTGTGAATAATATTCCTGCTGCTCCCTCACGTCACTGCGGCACATCTCTGAGCTTTTGAAATGAGAATCGCGGGGAGGATTTCAGGGGAAATGTTGCTGAAGCAACGTCTGGCTGAACACTGCAGCGGGGGTTAGAGAGCCGGTGGGTGGGTAGGTTAGTTCTTATAGACGACGTGACTCAGGAAGCATCATTTCCTATTTGACATTCCAATTCAGTCCTCCAACAGTGTGTAATCTCTTCGAGAACATGCGTCATTAAGAAGCCTGCCAATTACTTAACTGGACACAACATGTCTCATTTGTAAACACAAAATCATAACGGATAACTGGAACGCTACCAGGGAGGAAAAAATCTACCAAATTTCATGTTTCATCTCTACAATGAAAAGATATATAGATTCTTTCATTTTGCAGAGGTATTTCTTGCCATCTTATTGGCTGCGTTCACACAGTCAGTGTTTTGAGATTGACAACCATATTTATTAAAGGTTTAGTTCACCTAAAATGCTTCATTTACTCACTCTCATGCCATTCCAAAATCACATGGCTTTATTATTTCTTTGGGATCAAAAAATTAGGTATTTTAATGATATATTATTGACAAATAGGTTTTTAATTAGATATTGATTAAATTAGACTCTATTTCTTCAACAAGTGTGATTCTCAAATTGTCTTTTACTTACAACAGCAAACAGAAGTGGATCCAATAATGTCTCTCAATAACATCTAACCAAAGTCAGTTTGCTTGTCTCTCTCTAAACATATATTGTCAAATTATGATAGCAATTATGATCATGAATTTAAGGCAGTCACTTTATGAACTGACCAAACAGTACAACATGTTCCTGGATCAGCATCTTTGTTGATCCTGGAACAATATTCCAATCAACTGATCAGATTTGAGGGACAAGTTTACAGTTTATGTCAAGTTTAGGCTTACAACAGGGTTAGATGCTTCTACATCAGTGTTATTAATCATTTCACTTTGATTTTAGGATTAAGTTAGGGTTAGGTTTAGCGGATAGGACTATGCTTTCGGACCGGAATGTTGTTCCAGTTGTTCCAAAATATGTAGGGACTGTTTGTGCTCATGTACAAAAAAATTAAATGGTAACACTTTACAATAAGGTTCATTAGTTAAACATTAGTTATTGTATTAACTAACATGAACTAACCATGAACAATACATTTGTTACTGTATTTACTAATCTTTGTTAATGCTAGTTAATGAAAATACAGTTGTTCATTGTTTGTTCATGTTAGCTCACAGTGCATTAACTAATGTTCACAAAATTTTAATAATGTATTAGTAAATGTTGAAATTAACATTAACAAAGATTAATAAATGCTGTAGAAGTGCAGTTCAATAATGAACCTTATTGTAAAGTGTTCTATATAATTATGCGAAAATGATCAACATTTTAACTGCTTTGTGATTGTATCACTGAAATTTATAATTTATTCATTAATTATATAATAATGATTTAACTGTGTGTGTGTGTGTGTGTGTGTGTGTGTGTGTATATATATATATATATATATATATATATATATATATATATATATATATATATATATATATATATATATATATATATATATATATATATATATATATATATATATATATATATATATATATATATATATATATATATATATATATATATATATATATATATATATATATATATATATATATATATAGATGGAGTTAATATGCTTGTACACATTGCACATGAATTTAATATATGAGATGTGAATATGGACATTTTATAAATCGTTCATAGGAACATTTCAGAAACTATTGCACGTTCACATTTATGATCATTCTACATGAGGCCTGATGTTTAAACTTTGTGTGTGCACAAAATGGACATCAAAAACTGCCATTTCTCCCACACATTGGGATTTTAGAAAATTAACTGTCTTGCACACCAAGGGCCCTATTTTAATGATCTAAGCGCATAGCACAGGGCATGTCTGAATCCACTTTTGCTAGTTTAGCAACGGGAAAAATGGTCGGCGCAAAAGTGTTGTATCTAGTCTCTTAATGAGTCATGGGTGTGTTTTTGGGCGTAACGTGTAATAAACCAATCAGAGTGTCATCTCCCATTCCCTTTACAACCCAGGTGCGCTTGCACCATGGTGGATTCGCTATTTACATGGTGGAATACATCCTCAACCTGACGAGTTGGTTTAAATACAAGTGTGTATTGCCACGATTGGCCAAATAATTTTCATTCATCATTACTGCAAATAGGTAATTCTGATACATGTAGTGACTATACATTATGACATGTAGGCACTTTTATCTTTATGTACACAATAATAATCTTTTACATTGTAATCCTTTTATTTTTAATATTTGGCATGTTTGTGTGCTGCTGCGCATCCCTGTGTGTAATAAGCAGAGTGTACGTGCATTGTGTACCCACATATAGGCACACCAGGTATCAGTTGGTCAATGGCGCAGTCGTTTTCAGTTGCCTCAAAATAGCAATGCGCCAACAATGCACCTGCACAACTCATTTTCAGACCAGCACACCCATGGGCGAACAGATGTGCACGATTGCCTTTGCTATTTAAACAACGTGGGCTGGATGTGAAACTGATAACTGCATCGGGCTGAAACTAGCAAAAAACACTTGTCACGCCTGGCGTAGCATTGCGCCGGGTGTATGATAGGCCCCCAAGTGTTTTACTGGTGTAATATGCTGACAGTTTTCATACTCATTTTATTTTATATAACTGCCATTCAAATTCAAAATTGGAAATAATATAAGATTGGTTAAGTGGAAATTGTATTTGTTACAAAAACGTTTCTACTAATTTTAGACAGTATATTTTGCTAAAATATTGCAAAACATTTTTAACCTGCTTCTCTTTGTTTCCAGACAAAATACTGAAACATCCTTAAAACATTCACATATTTTTTTTCTAAGGTCAGTGAATTGAGTTTTATGATATATGGACATAGTTCAAGATTATCTTAATATCTTATAAAATATAGATTTTCTTGGATAAATCTATTAAGGATGTTTTGATGTTTGAAACAAGACAATGAAACTGATTACACAACATTTTATTAATGAGTCCCCTGGAGTTTCTCGTAATTGATGCCACGCCCACGAGACAGAGAAGTTTCAAAGCAACATATTTGCTTGTCCACCAAATCAATCTCCAAAAAGAGGTTTACGATACCTGTAGCATCTGTGATATTTTCAGGCGAAGTATCAGTAGCTGGAAGTGCGACAGAAAAGCTCTTCCTCTCAGCAGGGATTATGGCCCAAGGGGACGCTGCTCTGGATTTTAATTAAAGGTTGGCAGGGCATCAAACCTCAAGGAGTATTGGAAGGATCAGAGAGAATAGAGATGATTAGTTATTCTTTTGAAAATATAGGAGATATTGTACCAGGTTTTGAGGGGAAATCTTTGAAAGTCAGGTTTTGGAGAAAAAAAGGCACAAAGTCTCTGATGTTATCAGGCATTGATGGGTAACTCATTGATAAGGCATATTCACATTACGTTTGCGGAGTAAATTAAGTCCTCTAATTCTATTTGCCCAGTGTAATAGATTGAATATCTTTCATAGAGATCTCATTGAGCATTCTGCTCAGACCGTGAGATCAGGCTTTGAGGAAATCCACCCGTAAACTCTGAGCACCACTGAATATATTGCCCTGTGATGTTCTTATCAGTACACTAGAGTTTTATTCAAGCTTTTCAAAACTTTGAGTAACTCAGTAGCCTGCAACAACAAAGCATTATGGCTTTTCATTTTTGGGTGTATTACATAAAGCTTTAGTGGTTTCAGAGCATGGTACATGCATTCATTTCAAGATCAGAGTCAAAGAAAAGTGAAAGTTTTTTACTTTTTATTTTTTTTTTAACGAACTCTTCTGCACTATTGCACTCAGAACCAAATCATAAAGGTTTTTATTTGGAAAATCTCAACGATTCAGAAACAGCAATCCAGACATAGTTTTTGCAACAGTCCTAAAAACTAGTACTTCTGGATTGCGGTGTCTAAATCTTCCAACTGAAAACCTTAAATCTGAGTCTTAATCTCTCCACAATGTAATTTGTTAAATGATTAACATTTGTTGGTGGGATTTTGGCAGTTTAAAGGTGCAGTAAGCAATTTCTGAGAAACGCCCCAACACGCCCCAACCCAAAAGGACCACACCCTATCTTGATAGCTCCACCCCCAAATTCACAAACATGCTATGCAACACAAGCGCCTCATGAGTGGACATGCCCCCTTTACTGCTAATTGGCTACAAGAGTGTTGTTGCTCGGTCTGATCCACTTTCAACAGCATTTGTCAGAATTTGCTTACTGGCACAACAAAGGCACAATTTAGTAATTTTCCGTCCGCTAGAGGTCGCCTATTCAAAACAAAGGCATAGCTTGATGACGTCGAGATTGAGCGCTGAATCATGGGAGTTGTCGTCTTCACCTCACAGCCAGGGGAAAAGAATCCGACGGGACTCAGGCAGAAATCATGTTCATGGATGAGATTATTAACATTACTGTAGTGTGAAGCAGAGCAGGACTGAGAGCTGTGGGAGCTGAACGAGGCCGCTGGAGCGATTGCTAATGAGAGACGAGCGTGACACACGGCTCGAGAGCTGCAGAACTTTTATTATGCCACAGTCGGTGCTTCCGCTTCTTCCAGAGATTGCCAGTATGTGGGGTAACACAGTGCTGTTTATCATATTAGATACATTTGACTGTGTTGAAAATGATGTTATAACGTTACTCTGTGCGTTCACTCTGCGGCTTCTATGAGACACTTGTTGCACACTGCAGTAAGCTAGATCAATATTAGAATATCATATTAATATAATCAAGAAAATGAGATTCAAACAATAAGACTAAACGTGTAACAATGATTCGTTTTCTGTCTATAAATGTTTCCAAACAGTTGTTCGCTTGTCTAATAAAACATATAATATATTTAAGCGTCTTGGTTTCTACAAAATGGTTTCGGAAATCAAGGGTATTGCAGGTATGATGTCTTTGACATGGTCTGTGTCCTGAGCTGCATCCAAAATCGCACACTGTTGAGTAGGTACTGCATTTGAATTTAAATTTACTTCACAACCGTTGAAAAAGTATGTTCTATACAGTACAAATGCGTGTAGTATGAACTTCAGAATCTCACCGGAAGTAGTAAGTCATCTGGGTACTTTTCGCCTACTCGAATAGTATGAATTCGGACGTACTACTCTGTTCGCTCTGTTTTTCGCATACTAAAGAAGTATTCGATTTTGGACGCAGCACTGGTTAAAATTGCTTATTTCTCTGTGAACCAAGGTAAACACAACCTAGTGACCAGATTTCTCATGGTGGAATACGGGATGAGTGGGCAATATGATCATGATATGAAAAATATATTTAAATATTTAATAAATATTTACTTATATACATTCATAATTCATAAATGTTTTTTCCAAACTCTCGAATCATGACAAAAAACTGTATTTTTCAGGCTGGATCAAGCTAATGCGCATGCGCAAACCTAAATGCGAGTCTCTTGTGCCTTATTTCGGAGGCGCGCGTCTGACTGTTTCTATAGAAACCAGTGCTTCTAACGGCCGCTGCAGTGACGCGATGACTTTACCAATCGACGATTGGTTCTTATTTAGAAGGCGGGACCTATGGGCGGGACTTATTCCGCCATATTGCGCGTTACACTTTCTCCCATTCAAAACAATACGAGTGACATGTCTTGTGTTATTCTATAGTCTTTGTTTTCGCCCACCTGTTTGCGTCCACTTAAGCCATAACCGACTGTATTTACATGAGATAATCCACACGATGGCCATTTTGACAAATGTGTGCATTTGACCATCCAGGTGCAAGGAGAACTGATCGCGCGCTGTCTGAGAGAACGGATATCACGCGCAAGAAGGAGAGGGAGCGCCGCCCGCAAGAGAGAGCGCTTCTGGTCTGTCAATCAATGCGATTTGCATGCAGTTCGCAATGTGTCGGTTGTCATCATTAATTTTGAAGTATTTCTACACCCCTGAGGCTGACATTGTTTCTGCTGCTCCCGCCGGTGGAAAATTCAGTTACGTCACGTGAGGTATCTGTCTTTGGTATCGGGGGTATTTTTTTAAGAGTACGAGTACAAGTACATGAGCTAGTTATCGGGCCAATACTGATACTGGTATCAGTGCATCCCTAACACAAGTCAACAAAATATATAAAACTGTTCTAGTGGTTTTTGGATGTTTTAATCCAAAAATATTACATATTGTGCCTTTAAATATTACAATTTTTTCTCATTTTGTTTTTGAGTAATATATATATTTTTATTTAGTAATAATTATAATATTATTTTTTCTTATTTTACAGTTAAATATTACAATAGTATTTCTTATTTTATTTTTATTTAGTAATATTTATATATATTTTTTAGTAATAGTAGTAATAATAATAATAGCCATATTGATATACTGATAATCACAACATTTTGGCCGAATTGTATACGAAAGCACAGCAAACCTAGATTTAATTTTAATTGTATTTTTAATCGCAACCATAATTTTTATCATAAAAATCGTAAATCTATTTTTCCCCAAATTGTGTGGGATTAATCAGTAATGTTCATTAAGGTGGGAAACTGAAAGAGAAGAGAGAGAGAAACTGAATTCAGTAATAGAATTTTGAATTCCTTTAATTGAATTTTCAAATTAGAATTCTCATTATTTTATATGAAATATTTGTACCACTCTCTTTCTTACAAGTCTGGCAGATTCTTAGTGCACTGCTGTGCTTGTAATGACATACAGATGCTTATGCCAAACTACCTGTATCCCGGCCACCCACTGCATCTCATCTTCGAGCATCTCTTCAAACACTGAAATCAGCCCAATGACTCTGGGGGGGTCCAGTCTTCAACTGTGAGTGTTAGCTTGAATAAACAATTACCAAAGTGCGGCCTCCACGGTCTTTCCGAACGATGATGGCGCGATAATGATGCCTTGAGCTTTTGTGCCATTTCCTTGTAGTTCAACAGCATTGCAACCTCTCTGGCAATCTCTGTTTCCATGCCAACCACATCTTCCATCTGTCTGCCTGCAACTCCACAGAACAATAAACACAAAAAAGGCTGATTATGGATTTCATAGTCATCACACCTGTATTGATTTTGTTTGTCATTTGATGTGATGAAAGATGATAATGTTTGGCGTATCGGACAGGACGTCCTCTATCTGCATCTATGTGTGTCCGTGACGGAGGTGTCCTTTTGAAGCTTTGATAGAGGAACCTGACAGCTGTAGTGACCGGCGCATTGATCGACTCATTAACAGGAGGTAATACATTTGCTTTCCTTTGTGAAGCTCTTTCTCTTTATGTCTGCACTCTCTTGATTTTCCTTGTTCACACACACACACACAGACCCGGAGAATATGATCGTATCAGACCTGCATATTGTGTCAAGGCCTCTGGTTAGTATTGAGCGGAAGCATTACACGGTTGAGAGGAGGAGGCATAGTTCAGGAAAAAAAATAAAACCTTCAGCTTTCCTTCAGCCTTATTGCAGTTATTGCATTTGACAGGACAGTGACCACATAACTCAATCTTGTCAACACTCAAATTGAAGGCCCTGAAGGAGTATGTGTTGCTATTGACCTGTGTTGTCCATGGCTTCTGACTTATGAAATGGTACAAGTCCAACCTGAAGGCATGGATTGCATGCTTCAAAAGTTTATTTCTTTTTCTCAACTGGCTCTTGATCCAATCTGTAGATGGATGCAGACCTTTGTAATATGCGATCTTGAGTCTCGCTAATCAGTTCTGATGTGCAAATTTGATCTCTCATTATGTGGGTGTCAGAAAAGGCCCGTTCGTCTTTGATCGTCTGCATTCGACGAGAGAGATGCTTTTGATTAGTTTGATGCCTGAGACCATTGAATGAGAGGAAAGATCTGACCCGCACAGACTGAGACAGCCTCTCATCATCTGCTTTTAAAGGGGACCTACTCTATAATGCCCCTTTTACCAGATGTAATATAAGTCTCTGGTGTCCCGAGAACGTGTTTGTGAAGTTTCAGCTCAAAATACCCCACAGATCATTTATTATAGCTTGTCAGATTTGCCCCATTTGGGTGTGAGCCCCTTTAAATGCAAATGAGCTGCTGCTGCCGGCCCCAAAGCAACAAAGCTGGAGAATCTCACGCAGCTGAAATGAGGATTGTCAGTAACGGTGTTCAGCCTTACATTGTTCAAACCGGAGCCGACACTGATGGAGAGACTCAGGAAGAAGTTACAACTTTTAAAATGAATCTGGATGTTTCTGAATGGCTAGTGGATAAATGTATGTAGTTTCTGTGGAGTTGATTCAACTCATCGACTAGCATGTACCATTATTTTTTGTGCAAATCCAGCGTTGTGAAGCAGTCCGGCATAAAATGACGGCATGGCAACAACACTCTACTACAAATCTTCCTCTTCTCTAAAGCAGCCCGACATCACCCCCTTTGTTGCATGTTCCTGGGGTTCATTTTAGTAATTTTGTTACATGCTTTTGTCATTTTTATTCATTTCAGGTTTTTAAAAATTATTTAGGGTGAATTCAGGTTGATTGGGACACTTTTTCCCAGTCATCTTAATGGCAAAAAGTGTCCCAATCAGCTTGTATTCAACACGAGTTTTAGCTTTAAAGGTACAATATGTAATAATTTTGTCCGCTAGAGGTCGCTAGAGGCCTATTAAAAACAAAGGCGTAGCTTGATGACGGCAAGTTTTAGAGTGGAATCTTGGGACATGTAGTCTTCACCTGAACAGACGGTGCAAAAGAATAGGGATAGGACTCGGGAAGAAATCATGTTCATGGATGCGATTATTAACGGGACTGTAGTATGAAGCAGAGCAGGACCTGGAGTGTTGTGGGAGCTGAACGAGGCCGCTAGAGTGATTGAGCAACACACGCCTCACGAGCAGCTGAACTTTTATTATGACACAGTCGCCAGCGCCGCTTCCGCTTTTCCGGTCATGAGTATGAGGTAACGCAGCTCTGTTTATCATATTAGATACATCTGAGTGTGTTGAAAATGATGTTATAACGTTACTCAGTGTGTTCGCTTGGTGGCTGCTTTGAGACACTGAGACGCATCGATTTTAGAATATAATATTAAATGCTGGATGGCTTGTGTTGATACATGGCATGCAATTAATTTTAAAACGTAGGCTTTTGTATGATGGAGGAAATTATGTATTAGTGTTAATAAAAATAAAGCTGCATCTGATTATGCTATGTTAGCCACTTCACAAAATAGTGTTTTTCTCTGAGGCATGGTAAAGCATGGTACTCACAAAACATCAAGACAATTAGATTTAAACAATAAAACTAAACGTGTTGAGCTATATAACAACAATTCATTTTCTGTCTATAAATATATCAAAACAGTTGTTCCCTCGTCTATTAAAACATATAACACTTTAAAGCATCTTTGGTGTTTCCATGGTTCCAGGGTAACGCGGGTATGACGCAATTGACAGGCGACTCCTCACACGTCCCGGAGCCTTGGCTAAAATTGCAATTTTCTCACGATTTACAAATATACATTTGGGATATTGTAAGTACTCAAGTGAACAACATATATAACATTGGCCTAGAGGTTTTTGGATATTTCCTGCAAAAATATTACATATTGTACCTTTAATTTATTTGTATTTCAGTTTCATCATACTTCAGATAGTTGGAATGTTTTCATCAAAAACCTTAATTTCTTTTTGACTGAAGAAAGAAAGACATGAACATCTTGGATGACATGGGGGCGAGTAAATTATCAGGAAAAATTTATTTGAAAGTGAACTAATCCTTTAACAATCCTTTGCCCAGACTCATCAACACTTATTGCATTGTTACCCATTTACCCAACATAAGCCTTATATACTGTAATACCCTATATATTACCCTATATAAGCCTTGTTTGTTCTGTCTCTCATTGTGTAGTCTTGTTTAGGCACATGCTAATAGTGATTAGGTAAGTGTTAAATCATGTCAAAAATGCTAACTAAAATGCAGTAGCAACATGCTAACTATGTTAACATGTTAGCAACATGTTAATCATGTTAGTATCATGTTATCATCATAGAAACATGAGGGTGGGCTCGTTTGACTCGGGGTAGCAAACAGCCAATCACCAGTCATCATCAACACTAGCACGCCCTAGCAACCATTGACAAGCACCTTAGCAACCCAAACCCAAAGAGGGATATCTTCAAAACTGAATGTCATAGAGGCATGGGGTTGGTTTATATCATTCATACTGGCTAGCAGCCTTTCGAGTAACATCATTAGCAGCTGGAAAGCCACTCCCTAGCAACCAAACAGAGTACCCTAGCATTAGGGTGAGTAAACGATGACAAAATGTTCATTCTCGGGTGAACTATTCCTTTAACGCTTTTAACTTGCAGTAATTGGATTGCTAAGACTAGTAGGAATTACCTCAAACATTGTTCGCTAAACGTGGTGCTAAAGGGAAGTTTTTCAATCCAGGCTTCACATGCTGCTTCAACATGCTGTCAGAACACCTGGCAACTGCAGCTGCTAGACTAAATAGATGTGGCCTGGTAACCCCTCAGAGAGAGCTGCTTCACAGAACACTGTGTCCCTGCTGAACACTTTCCTTTCTATGCTTCTGTGACAAACTCTTGAGAATGAAATTAGCCTTCGGGGACAAAGGCTCTCCCAGATTAGTATTTTCAAGTTCTTTAATGATGTCTACCACAACTGATCAGAGCAACCCAGTCCAGAAGAGGTTCTTTCTTTACAGCTCTTTTCAGAGATGAAGTACAGCCTAAATGGGTCAGGAACGGCAGGTTCAGTGAATTGTAGGACCACGAACCAATTTATTACTTTCACTTTTAGTCATGTTTCATTCATTGAACTTATTTAATTAGTAGCTGCTGGGTCTAGCTGGCTTACTCAACACAGCTTGACATACTAAGATCAAGAATGCTAAGTTATTATTCTCATTCTTAAAGTTGTTTTGCATAAAGTTGCTTTAAATTGACTTGTTCAATCTAACAGATTGCTTGTGCACTTTGTAAGCATGTTGTGGGTGAATTATAAGAATAATTGTGCAGATATCTTTGACACACCCACATTTAAAGGGAGGTTTTGCATGTGTTAATACCAAATGTTGACCATGCAGATCACTTGTAAATAGTGTTACAAGTACATTATCATTCAAAAGTTTCTTATTAGCTTGTATATTGGCTGTTTATTAGTACTTATTAAGCACATATTAAGGCCTTATTCTGCATGACCATATTCTATCCCTAAATCCTACCTCATACCTAAACTTAAACGCTACAACAACTACCTTACTAACTATTAATAAGCAGAGTTTATGGAGGCAAAAGTCATAGTTAATAGTGAATATGTGTTTCCCATACCAAAGTGTTACTGTAAAAATTAAACGCCTACATATATATTTACAAACTTTTATGCAATTAATCAATTTGAAAGCACAAATTTAAATATAACATAGTTTTTTAAAATTGCAATATTTCACACTATTACTGTTTTACTGTATTTTTGATCGAATAAATGCAGTCTTGGGGGCCCGTTCACACAGAATGCGTTTTTCTATTTCAGTGCGCTACTTTTCAAGTGGTTTTTTTATGTAAACATGTGCTAGATGATTGCATATGACCATTACGCTCGCGTCTTTTTAAAAAAAATTTTTTTATGCATTTGGCAGACGCTTTTATCCAAAGCGACTTACATTGCATTATACTATACATTTGTATCTGAGTATGTGCAATCCCTGGGATCGAACCCATGACCTTGGCATTGCTAGTGCCATGCTCTAACCACTGAGCTACAGGAAGTTCCACAACTGTGGACCAATCAGAAGAACTCGGAGGCAGGACAAGCGTTGCGAGTTTTGTTTACAGTAGCGAG
The DNA here is from genome assembly GCF_018812025.1 of Megalobrama amblycephala. Lineage (NCBI taxonomy): Eukaryota > Metazoa > Chordata > Actinopteri > Cypriniformes > Xenocyprididae > Megalobrama > Megalobrama amblycephala. Next base: position 29,712,274 of record NC_063047.1, read on the forward strand.
TTGGCATGGCAACTGTTTTATTTGTTCGTTATTGCCGTTTTTGCATCACGTCTCAAAAGTGCGTCTCGAGACCCTCGTGTTTTGCACTACGCTTTTTTAAAACCCATTCCTGAGTGCTGCATCTTTGCGTCTAAAAACACAAATTCTATGTGAACGAGCCCTTAGGGGTCTGCGTGTAAAAGTTGAAATTCTTTTAACTCGATACAGCTTCTTAAAAATGCGGCGCTCGTGCAAGGCGCTGCATAAGATTCTAGACGCGAACATAATGGTCATACACGTCCTTCTAGCGTGATGGAAAAGTAGCACATTGCAATAGAAAAATGCATTCTGTGTGATGGCCCCTTGAAAGAATTGCAACTTTACGTGCAGCGCCGCATAAATATCAATTTTAAACAGTGGACCAATCAGAAGAACTCTGAGGTGGGGCAAGCGTTGCAAGCTTTTACAGTAGAAAGTTGGTGTGGCAACTGTTTTATTTGTTTTTATTCGTTATTGCATCACGTTTCAAAAGACCCTCACGTTCTGTGCTGCGCTTTTAAAAAAAAAAACATTCCTGAGTGCTGCGTCTCACTTTTTTAGATGCAAAGATGTGTTCTTGGTGAGAATCAGGCCCGGCTCCAGATATGAGATGAAAGGTGGGCCAAATGATATTCCAGGTGGGCCGGTCGGATTGGTGGGGGGCTTTAATGCTTTAATCTCACATGTCTATTGATATAGATAAGGAAATTGTTAGGGTTGTTTGTTATTGTTATTGTTATAAACTATTATACTATTTTGAAAAATCACATTACAAAATATAATGTGAGATAACACAAATAATATTTGCAACATTTATTATTTTAATTTTTTTGCACGAGCTGTTTATACTGTACGAAATTAGAACTTTTGTCCAATACCTCCTCTAGGGGGGTCCGGGGGCATGCACCCCCGTAAGAAAATTTTGTACATTTTAAGGTTAAATGCATCAGTCTGGTGCACTTTGGAAGCTCAAAATTAAGAGCTTCAACCCATGTACAGTGTGCAAATTGACCAAAGAAACAACATTGACTTGTACCTGGACATTAAAGAGGGTTCAAACATATTTTTAGTTGTGATATAAAGTCTACATCGTTTTAGGTGTTTTAGGATGCCAAACAATTATAACAATAAAATAATAATATAATAATGTTTTAGGCCTATATAATTATACATATGACAGTAATATCCATATAGGCTATTGTAACAAATGCAATCTAATATATATATATATATATATATATATATATATATATTGGTTAGGCTACTTTACACAACGTATAGGAAAATTAAAATACTAGTTTGTAGCCAATTTCTAATCCTTGAGCTTTAATTTTGATCACCAAATCGCCAGCTGATCGTGTGAGCAAAGTGCGCGCTTCTCTTTAAAACACGCAGCACAAACAGACTAAATATATACTTAATCACTGTATATATTTTGGTGCTTTATTAAGGCACAAAGCCATTACGGTTTCGATTTTAGTTCATTGGCAAAATACAATGTAGAGACCATTTATGTTTTAAATTTTCGGTTCATTATGAAACGGTGGCGGCGCACAGGGTCATTAATGGGAAACACTGAATGAACGAATGCTAAAGTTGTCGTATCAGTTGTTATCATAACAAAAACGCTTCAACCGGACCGAACGAGAGTCTCGAGGCCTGCCGCTGCGCTGAGTGAGTGACAGGAGGCTGCGATGTGCGTGAACTCGCTGTCATATGGATACTGTAGAGAAGCGGTATTGAACGGTTTAACATATTTTAGAGACATGTTTAGAAAAAATATATATTTTAGCAGCACTACTAAGGGGGAGGTTGCAGCTTGGTCTGGAGCTGAATTGAATATCACACTAATTTTTTGATTGGCTGTTATGTGGTGTGGGGCCAGGGTGGGCCAAGCCTCTGATTGGGTGGGCCAGGCCCACCCTGGCCCCCCCGTGGAGCCGGGCCTGGTGAGAATGAGACATCTTTTATAAACAACATTATCATACAGGTTTGGAATGAAATGAAATGTCCCTTTAAGATACAATGAAAAAATAAAGACACTCCTCAAGTAATTTCTTATCACATTAATGCATGTATACAATCCAGCAGTATTATGTATTCTCTTTGCAAAGTCTCCATTTTGCCACAAATGACAGCAGCCAGGTGCATAACTCAAATCAGATTAATACCTGCATTTCTGTTGTAATAATTTGCACTTGCAGTTACCATTTCTGAAATGTCTTGATACATCAGGTTGTTTAATCTGTTTGCATTGACACTGCCTTGTATTTTGCACTATCCCAAACTACATATTCATTACAGGAGACTATCAATCTTGGATAAGAAGTGCAATTTTGCTATTTTGTGATGCAATCCTCAGTAGACCACATGAGTACACATTTTTATTTTTTAGCATGCTTTGAAGTTTGTGCATGCTTTTATAAACATCAGACCTTTAGGAAACCATGGCCTAAGTTCACAGGACAAGTTATATTGATGTTATATTCGAGATTGCACAGAGGATACACTGTCCTGGTGAGACTTTAAAGCTTAAAGAAGATTTCTGAGCAGCACAACAGGAGACTTCCTTTAAGCCAAAAGGGGCAAAGTGATTCAAAACTCCAGCTTATTTTTTGTAAAAGAACGAGAACAAAGCAACCAGTCTTGAGAATTTTGCACCATCGACAAGAAAGCTTTGAGGGTAATGCCACATCTAAATGCTCTCAACACTTCAATTTGCTTTGCTTAGTGTACAAGAGGGTTTGCATGGAGCACGTCACTTGAGATGCAGATAAGATTTCTGTAGAACAAAAAAAAGGTTTTTGATAAAAATACAAGATATTAACCTTGTAATGGCTGACAAATATCGAATATGTGTTTTTTGTTGAGTATAATATTTGATACATAAGGCTTTTATGGCTCATACTGATATGAAAAATATGCAATTTGGTTCATTTGCTGATATTTATATTATTTATATTATTATATATTTATATGGCCAAAACTTTCTGATAGCTTGTAATGTAAATCAGTGAGTATAACAGACTACTTACAGAAAAAGCATATACATATCAGTTGTCACTCCTAATAATGTGTCTTGACGAGATGATATTTAAATAGTTTGTTCATGTTAGTTCACAGTGCATTACCAATGTTAACAAGATTTTAATAATGTATTAGTAAATGTTGAAATTAACAATAACAAAGATTAATAAATGTGCAGTTCATTGTTAGTTTGTTAACTAATGTAGTTAACTAATGTTAACTAATAAACCTTATTGTAAAGTGTTACCAATCAATTTATTGTTATATTTACTTCATAAAAATCTGTAAAGATTTCACACCAGAAAGACATGAAGGTTTACGTTTTTACAATTATACTAAAAGGTCTTTTACTTGCCTATCAATCATATGACAGAAGGCATATAGTAGATTGTGTTTTTCAGCAAAGTGTTGGTTATGTTGATAATTTAGAGGTCCTAGAAATGCATATCATATATGATACAGTTGCCTTTAGGGTTAATGACATCAAAGTTCCTTCTTTCGCTCTGTTGTGTGAGTTCTCAAGAAATTGATTTCTAGGACCAATCTCTTCTGTTAAAGTTATTAGTTTTGTGTTGGCCATATGAAAAGCCAGCCCCACCAAACAAATGAATGGGAATGGTTGATTTTGCGAACTCAGCTCCCGGGAGTGAATTGGTCTGTGCGGTTTGTCCTGTGCGAGTATGTGAGCAGAATCTCGAGGAAGAGGCGTTCTGGGAATGTAATTTTCTCCACCAGATGGTCCAGTTTACTGTAAGAGGAACCTCTGTGTTGTTTACTCCCATTAGTCTTTCTGGCATCACGTCAATCCTAGGAATACCTTCTTCTTTTTTTTTTTAAACAAATATTCCATTGCATAAAGTAATGTATGTATTGCAAGCTGATGACACATGCAGTGGGTTAAAAGCTGTATGTAGGCCATGATGACTAAGATACTAAGTACAGTTTTGGGAAGTAATTTTGGTCTTTTTGAGAAAGGTCTACCTTTTTTCCAGGTTAAATACAAATGCAGCCCTATTGACATCATCTTGACAGTAGTTGTTTATCACAAATAATTATTCCAACTCATTCAGTTAGTATAGTTAGTATAGTTATGTAAGTTAGTTTACATATAGTTATGTAAAACTAAAACCATTACTTGAAATAATATAAAATAAACATTAACTGAAATAAGATATATATTTTTTTATTATTATTTCAGCTAGTTACCAAGGCAGAATTTTTAATTTTAATTTTGATGCACTAAAGTAGCTAAAGCTAAAACTGAAATATAAAAAAAAAAAATATTAAAAGCTATATGGACATAAAAAAAAAAAAAAGAAAAGACAAACACACACAAAAAATATTGAAACTATACTAAAATGAAAATGAAAATTGAAAATATAAAAATAAAAACTAATTAAAAAATATGAGCTTTGCATGTCTTCTGGCAAACCCAAAAGTTTTACCAAAAATAAATCCATATTATTATATTAGATATAATTATTTCTAAAAGAAAAATCCTGTCCCATAGACATATCAGTGTGTGAATTATACAGTGATTTTCAGGGCTGGTCTTACTTTTTGAATGGATTTTCTGTCATTTTTCTGTCAAAAGACAATTCAAATTGTCTTTTGGCACCACTTAACATATAATAATAGAGTACAAACATGCAAAATGTAAGACATTGCACTGAGATAAATGTTAAAATACAGACATAGTTTATAGTCACAATACTTAAACATAATTTGTGTGAATATGATGATATTAGTGTGACAGATTATTGGTTACAGATTGTCTGTGTAAAGTTAAATCCAATATTTACTTCTGTCATGACCATGTAAATCCAGTAAACCTGATAGCTTTTACATAGAGGAAAGTCCACTCATAGGAATTAAGTCTGCAGGTTCATCCATCTAGAAAGTTTGAGCTCAAATGACATATTTTGGATGAAAGAATTAATATATATATATATATATATATGTTTTTCTCATGCAATTCATATAGTCCTTTTGGCACCACTTAACTCGCTTAAATACTTAATGATCCAGATAGACCCTATTTATTTTCTTAATGCTGTTCCTGGTCTTAATGTGCAAATTCATTAGTGCATGTTACTTAAAAAATAAAAATCAGAATATATTTAACTTTCTCTGCTTTTGAAATAACTGTTGCTTTTCCTTTTTCATATGACATCACGCTTTTCCATTATATGAAACACACGCTCTGAAATATATAAGATTACAGAATTATGTAATGTGCTATGTAATATGCTTTATCTTGTATTCTATCTTTTGAGGTTGTTAAAATATTGTTTAAATGTTCCTTATTTAATATTTTAAAATAGTTAATGTACTTTTTAAGACCCTAAAGACTTTATTTTAAACTGAGGGACAAGTATGTGTGCGTCTGTAAGATTATACCTTAATATTTAGGGCCTGTCGCTAGAACTTTATCCACCACTTTTTGTGAAATCAAAGTTGGTCTCCAATGATTTATAATTTACTAGTTTACACTGGAAACTTGGGAAATTACGGCAAAAGAAATCCGAGAACTCATTGGATTGAAAAAGTGGCATGTCTGAAACAGAACATTTTGTGCTTTGAAAGGACCAGTTGAGCACAATATGGAACGACAGCATGTCTGTGTCGCTTGGAGCCCAAAAGTGGGTAATGTTGTGGAAAATGTCCTCTGGTTTCTCTTTTATCGAGCACTGCAAACATTTGGGGGATTGGGAAAAAAAAACACCCGTACCCTTTTTTTCATGTTTGTCAGCGTAATCCTGAACACCTCCTTCCATCAATATCTGCCAGTATAGCAGAGTGTTGCAGGAGTTGAGCTCTACCTGCGGGCAGCTGCCGGAATAATTAGAACATGTCCTCTCCTCTTCATTTCTCCCTCCACTTCCTGTGTGAGCCAGGGATTTGCAAACTGCTAGCAGAAGCAGCTGTGGAGTGCAGACGCTGACAACATGGCAGTCTGATAGAGGTGGAATAATTTTACCTGGTTAACTGGAGGCTTGAAGTTGTCAAGGGCCTCATTAGAGGACGGCTATGGCTTCTTGGCCAAGCGCATTTTCTGCACGCTGCACTTCTGAGCAGGAGTGGAAATTCGAAGTGCTGTTGAAGATGCAGCTGGTTTTGCTCTGATTTTGACTGTGAACGTGACAAGGATTCTGAATTTCAGTTTACTAGGAGTACATGTCTGGATTAGACTATATTACATGAGTTATTTAAATAGCAGTGTGACAGAAAAACGCTCAAAAAAGCAGTTTCTTTGTAATAATTTCTGAAATTTACTAGCAATTTCTGAGTGAAAATTGTTTCAAAGTAAATCCAGGAATTAAATACCAGGAATTAAAATTAATTGCATATATCAATATTTGATGAGAATAGCCCAAGACATTATATTATTGTGGCCATGTAATTTTTAACTAAAACTATTACAAATGTTTTTGCTAATTTAAATAAAATATAAATATTAGATGGAAAAATTAATAACCTAGAAATAATAATAACAATGTTTGTTTTTAGTATAATTGAGATACTCTTATAGGTTTTATTCATATTTTGAATATGAATTATTCAACCCAAATTCCGGGAATGTTGGGAAGTTTTTTTTTAAATTTGAATAAAATGAAAACATAAGACTTTCAAATCACATGAGCCAATATTTTATTCACAATAGAACATAGATAACATAACTTTTGTACAATTTAATCAACAAATGAGGCTCATTTCAAATTGTTTGCATGTTTACCATGGTGTAGCATCTCCTCTTCTTTTCAAAACAGTTTTAAGACATCTGTTCATCGAAGTTATGTGTTTCTGGAGTTTTGGTGTTGGAATTTTGTCCCATTCTTGCCTGATATAGGTTTCCAGCTGTTAAAGAGTTTGTGGTCGTCTTTGACGTATTTTTTTGTTTAAAGGTGCCCAAGAATGCTTTTTCACAAGATGTAATATAAGTCTAAGGTGTCTCCTGAATGTGTCTGTGAAGTTTCAGCTCAAAATACCCCATAGATTTTTTTTAATTAATTTTTTTAACTGCCTATTTTGGGGCATCATTAACTATACACTGATTTTGGCAACGCCGCCCCTTTAAATCGCGTGCTCCCTGCCACACGAGCTCTCGACTATATTACAGTGCATTTACAAAGTTCACACAGCTAATATAACCCTCAAATGGATCTTTACAAGATGTTCGTCATGCATGCTGTATGCATGCTTCGAATTATGTGAGTAAAGTATTTATTTTTATGTTTACGTTTGATTCTGTATGAGTTTGAGGCTATGCTCTGTGGCTAACGGCTAATGCTACACTGTTGGAGAGATTTATAAAGAATGAAGTTGTGTTTATGCATTATATAGACTGCACATGTTTAAAAATGAAAATAGCGACGGCTCTCTTGTCTCTGTGAATACAGTAAGAAACGATGGTAACTTTAACCACATTTAAAAGTACATTAGCAACATGCTAACGAAACATTTAGAAAGACAATTTACAAATATCACTAAAAATATCATGCTATCATGGATCATGTCAGTTATTATTGCTCCATCTGCCATTTTTCGCTGTTGTTCTTGCTGGCTTACCTTGTCTGTGCACAGATCCAGACGTTAATACTGCCTTTCCTTGTCTAATGCCTTGAACATGGGCTGGCATATATGCAAATATTGGGGTCGTACATATTAATGATCCTGACTGTTACGTAACAGTTGGTGTTATGTTGAGATCCGCGTGTTTTCCGGAAGTCTTTTAAACAAATGAAATTTATATAAGAAGGAGGAAGCAATGGGGTTTGAAACTCAATGTATGTATTTTCCATGTACTGAACTCTTGTTATTTAACTATGCCAATATAAATTCAATATTTAATTCTAGGGCACCTTTAATGATGCACCAATTGTTCTCTATAGGAGAAAGATCTGGGGCCGTATTCACAAAAGACTAAGTTTTTACCACTAAGAGTTCTCCTAAATAGCAGTAAAAGTTCTTAGCTAAGAGTTTTCTCTTAAAACCTATTCACAAAGCTGCTGAGACAAACTTTTACTAAGGAATAGACTGAAGTCTTAAGCTAAGAGTAAGGGCGGGGGTTGACCTCGTTGCTATGGAGTATGGGCTGATGGGGGAGGAGTCAGCGATTTAATCAGTGATTTTATCCCTTTGAAATGAGCTCATTTAGTGGATAAAAGTGTGAAATTTATCCGTTTAAACATTTGTTATGTTACCTATGTTCTGTCGTGAATTGGCTCATGTAATTTGAAAGTCTTTTAGTTTTCACTTTATTCAAATTTTAAAAATGTCCCAACATTTCCGGAATTCAGGTTGTATATTTTAATATTTTTTTATTGCAATTTTAGTAAAAGTTGTAGTAATTTTTGTGTCAGTTGACGTTTATTTTATTTCAGACAACCAAAAAAAAAAAAAAAAAAGTTTTTTGTGGGTTGTTCTTTTTTTGGTTTTAGTTTTAGTATATAAACTATAATAACCCTGCTAAGAAATGTTGCCTTGCAACTAACTGAAAAATCAAGTTTGAAGTTGAAGTACTGAAAATAACAAAATTACTAAAACTTAAAATGAAAATAAAAATGGAAAATATAAAAATAATACTTAAAAAAACAAACAAAAACATTGACTATTTTTTCATATTGTAGGTCAGTTGTGTTGCTCCATTTAAAGTAAACTATCTGTAGCATTACAGAATCCAATTGCAAATATGTATTAACTATGCATGAAGCTTGTTTTTTCCCCCTAATGTAATCCATGATGGGTGTTCCTAAAAGATCACTAGAGACATTTTTTTTTTTTTTTTTTTTTTTAGCATGCAGTTATTTTAGAGGCAATGAAACATCCTTACTGATCCCTCCAATAACTTTAACAAAAATTTGATAGAGGGATCTGAAAGTACATTCCTTCAGTAAGTGATATTTGTCATTAATGTATAGTTTGTCATATATGCCAGTCTTGAGCTAGACTGTGGAATGAAGTAGTGTGTAGCTCGGTTTTGTACAGAACGTGTTCCTGTTACAAATTGCTCTAGATTTATATAATATTTCTGTGTATCTCACAGATCTCATCTCACAATGACAAATTGAATAATTCCATCGGCTTGCCTAGTGAAATATTTATCAAGATGCATCTTGAATGCCTTGTTTCTTAAGGAGGGGAAACAGCGGCTTGGCAAGATGTTTTGATCTTGTTAAGTTTAAAATCATTTGGATTTAAATAGTTTAATGGAATAGTTCACCCAAGGTTTTTCTGAGATCATTTACTAACACTTTATGCCATTCAGAACCGGTAAATCTTTATATTTCACAGAAGTTCATGTGCCTTCAGCCTTTAAAAGATTTGGAATACTCATATGAACTACTTTTATGGTATTTTTTTATTTTTTCATTATCTATAATTGATAAATAAATGAATTATTCCTTTAAATATTCACTATTGAGTTACAAGTTGCTTACTGAGATACTACCCAAAAACACTTGAATAATCAGTTTCACTTAAAATAACCTTCAAACATGCATAATAAACAATTAGTTTATTTATTTATGCTTAAACTTTTGACATTTTTGAAAGTTAAGTTTTTAATAGATGTTGGATTAATTCAATTTTCATTTCATTTGAATTTTTGTTTTTCATGTGTTAGCAAATCATAATTATCGCCACAGGGGCTGATGACTGCAGCCTTTCTTCAATATCACAAATAAATAGAACATTTTGTATTGTCTTAAGTGCAACTTTAACTATAATTAAGATTAAAAGGTGTTGGATGAAACTTTGGTTACACTTTATTTCAATTGTCCACTTTAGACTTTCTAGAAGTAACTTTTCAACTACATGTCAGCTAACTCTCACTGATTTACAACTACATGTTAGTAGGGTTAGAATAAAGGCCCGTTCACACCAAGAACGGTAACAATAAAGATAACAATAAAAGATATAGTTCTAAAAATCGTTTTGCACTGTCCACACCACAGCTATACCGATAACGATATAGAGAAATTGAGATATAATTGAGATCACTTTCAAAATGATTTTTCCAGCTTTTGAACTCTAAAACACTGACAACCAATCAGAATCCATTCTAATTTAAGGGCTCTCGCGCATTTAAAATGGTAGACAACATTGCGGAGAAGTTCGCTGATGTCCAGAAAAAGCAACCACAGTTTGACAAGTACCCCTTTTCGAGCATACTTTAAAGAAAATGTATATATGGAAAACAATAGGTCATACCCTGGGAATAAATGGTGAGAGGTATGAACGATGAAAACTTTATGCCAAGCTAGCAAACAGTGTAACACAAAATTACCTCAGGTATCCAGCGCTAGTTTCAACAACATTGTCTTGCTTCCTTTGAAGTTGCAGAGAAAGTGACTAGGTGTTTTTTTTTATTATTATTATTATTCCACTTCGTCAGCTAAATTCACTGTTAGATCGATTAAACTAGCTAGATTCACTCAAAAATAGCATGCTGAGGACATCTGGTGGTTAAAGCTGTGTAAATGCAACAAGAACAGCAAAAACTTGTTGTAAACACTTTGAAACCGCAGCGCGTGAGCTTAGATAACCAGACCATTGTCGTTCATTGGTGTGGACGCAAATGTAGTTATAGTTAAGGCAGAGTGAGGGAAAACACCCCCTTAAGGCCTTTGTAATTTTTTATATGAAACAAAAGTTAAATGTGTCCAGAATTGTTATCATAGTTCTAGTGACAATTACATAAATTATAAACCAAGTATGAAAAATGCCCTGAGTTGTCATGTTATTAGATTTTTAGCAAAAAATAAATTTGTATCAAGATGGTGTTTTACCCCACAGGTGGGGTAGAATGCCTCCACTCTGGGTGCGTCTCAATCAGCTCCCTAGTTCAGTAGTCAGGGCACTGATCAGGGAATCAGCCACATTCATTTTCATGATATACTGATTCACGACCTAGGGAGCTAGGGAGCTGATTGAGACGCAGGGTATGTCTAAACCAAAGACAACGACGCTGCTTCTTTCCATTGTATTGAACTGAAGCCAAAACGGACGCCGATGGGCACTGACACGTTACGCAAAAACGTCAAAAAAAAAAAAAAAAGGTTTGGAACCTGGGCATGCGCAGAAAGACTCGTCAGTGGAGCCCGGAGGCGGAGTCGCGGTATCAAACTTCCGCCCAGACGGCTGCGTCATCATTGATGTATTTTTAAAATAAATAGGCTATATAAATTATACACAATTTATTTTATTATTAAAATTCTACCTATAAAATTATAGGCTATTCTGTTTCTAGAGCAATAATATTTTTGAAACAGCAAATTCAGTAGATAAACTCAATATAATATGCCACTAGAAACAACTCTAAAATGTCAGAAACGGTCCTGCCATTTTAAAGGGATAGTTCACCCAAAAATGAAAATTTGATGTTTATCTGCTTACCCCCAGGGCATCCAAGATGTAGGTGAATTTGTTTCTTCAGTCGAACGCAAATTATGATTTTTAACTGCAACCGCTGCCGTCTGTCAGTCAAATAATAGCAGTGGATAGGAACTTCAACTATAACAGTAAATAAAACTTGCTAAGACAAATCCAAATTAAACCCTGCGGCTCGTGACGACACATTGATGTCTTAAGACACGAAACGATCGGTTTGTGTGAGAAACCGAACAGTATTTATATCATTTTTTACCTCTAAAACACCACTATGTCCAACTTCGTTCAGCTTCCTGTTAGTGAGGTCAAAAAACGCGTTCTGACGACGGAAGTGATGTCTCGCCCATATACTTCAATGAGCGCGAGACAACACTTCCGTTGTCAGAGCGCGATCAGACCTCACACACCGGAAGCTGAACGTAGTTGGACATAGTGGTGTTTTAGAGGTAAAACATGATATAAATACTGTTCGGTTTCTCACACAAACCGATCGTTTCGTGTCTTAAGACATCAATGTGTCGTCACGAGCCGCAGGGTTTAATTTGGATTTGTCTAAGCAAGTTTTATTTACTGTTATAGTTGAAGTTCCTATCCACTGCTATTATTTGACTGACAGACGGCAACGGTTGCAGTTAAAAATCATAATTTGCGTTCGACTGAAGAAAAAAAGTCACCTATATCTTGGATGCCCTGGGGGTAAGCAGATAAACATCAAATTTTCATTTTTGGGTGAACTATCCCTTTAAATCAAGTTCAACTAACGTTACAGGAGATCGATTGGTGTAGACAGTGCTCTATAATTAGAGTAGGCTATCATTAGTTTTATCCTGCTAATTATTATTTTATACCCATAAAAATAATTAGTAACTGCCAGATAATGATCACCTGCTTTTTTTTCCCTGTCATGGCTAACATTAGGTGTGTTATCTTAACTAATAACTTTTATTAATTAGCTTATGAAGCCCACATTTAACGTTACCGAGAAAATCTCAGTTATCCGTCAGATCCAGTAGGTCAGTTAGTACAGTTTACTGCTGAACAGCTCATTTTGTCGGTGTGAAATAACACAGAAATTGAAATAATCTGAATTGAATTGAATATATCTTCAATCTCCCCTCGAAGCCCCGACAGTCCTCAGAGAAGCTGTCAATCAACTGTGAATCACGACGACACGCCCGTTTCTATAGCATCAAATTGCTAGCTAAAATCAAACTTATCACAAAAACGAACAATTGAATATAAATCAGCGTGATAACAACTACCTTAAATGACCAAAACCGTTTTTCGGAAAATTTAATTTGAAGCAATTTATTTTTATGTTTTAAAGGTCCCGTTTTTCGTGGTTTTTTGAAGCTTTGATTGTGTTTATAGTGTGCAATATAACATGTGTTCATGTTTCGTGTGTAAAAAAACACAGTATTTTTCACATAATTTACTTATCTGTATACCGCTGTTTCCACTGTCATAAAAACGGGCTGATGACTTCCTTGTTCTATGAAGTCCCTCCTTCAGAAACACGTAACGAGTTCTGATTGTGCCAGCGGTTCCTGTGTTGTGATTCGACAGCAGTTTAGCGAACCTTGCCCAGAAAGGTCACGCCTCTTACCATAACGTGGAGATGCACGCGCTCAGTGTTATTGTAAACATGTCTTTAATTTTACCCTATCAATTTGAGCCGGAATCAGACCCGGTGATTGGACTGCGGGATGAAAATAACAGCGTTTCGACGACATGGCGACAAACACACTCTACAAACGCAACTCTTGTGTATTCCTGTGGGCGGAGGTTAGTCGAAAAACTGTTTTAGTGACGTCATTAAAGAAGGAAGTAGAGGGATGTAGTCCAAACTGGCCGTTCGATGTAGGCGACTTCTGTTCAATAAAATATCTCGCTTGGCATTGAACTTTGAGCTTTAAAATTTTACAGATTTTATTTATACTCTAACAACAACATTACACTAACTAAAGTTTGAAACATGGGATCACGAAGAACGGGACCTTTAACTTCAGTCTCATTCGTCTGCATTGAGAGGGCGGGGTTTATGACCTGTACTGCATCCAGCCTCCAGGGGGCGATCAAAGAGCCCGCAGCTTCACTTTTCAGGACGTATGAGGCACATCTGGTCTAAACAATTTGCTTTATACATTTACGGTGAAAAATAATAAACTAAAATAAACTAAATCAGTAATGAAGTCTTAATCATAACCAGTAATTATGAATTACAGAATTATTATAGACTATTTGAAAAGTATTGTTAGCTGATGCTAGCTAACTAGCTAGCTAATGCTAACCTGAGGTAATTTTTAAATATAAAGTCCAAATATTTTTATTCAACCACCTAATTAGATTACATTTAATGGAAAAACAAAGGATTTGATGTTCAAAACAGAGTAACTGCAGTAATTAGTGAGAAGGGGGTGTTTTTCCCCTCGTGGCTGGGTGTGTTTTAACCCACAGACTGTTTGAAAAAATGTTCTTAAAATATAAATATATTGTTCTTAAATTATATGTACTTCCTAACTAAAGGCCTTACTATTATCATATTATATATAACTGTGATGTTCTGATAAACATCAAGCTTTAAATCACTTATTTTCTTACTGCTGAAAATTAGATCACTTACGAAATCTGTTTTCTCTCAAGTACGTCGCCAGTAAAAAGCTTCACAGTAAATACTTCTACATCACTCTTATCAACTTAGTCCATAGCAACAACAAAAACATTTCTTGACTCAATCTAGTGGTTATTTTGGGATAAACAGTAGGGGGGCATTTTCCCCCACTCTATCTTTATAGTTATCTTTCTTGGTGCGAACAGGGCTTAAGGGTAGAATGTCTGTTGGTGGAGCACCAACATAAAGTGTTCGCAGATATAAAGCAGACAGTGTACTAATACTCTAATTACTGGTAGTTGACGTGTTTGAAAAGTTACTTATAGCTAGTAGAATGTCTAAAGTTACTATCAAAGTAAAGTGTTACTGAAACTTTTAGTGTGTAGTGTCAAACACACACAGGATCATCAAAGTTTGTGTGAGAAATATCACTTGAAATGATCTGGAGCGAAAAATCTGAAATGTCTCAGAGTTTCTGCTCTTCAAAACTTTCCTGTGGACCGTCTCTTTAATCACAGCAAATGAAGAGGGAAAATGCACACGTGCACACGCAACCCATCTGTCTCCAAATATATCTTGTGCACTCCGTTCACGTAAATCTTTCATCAGCCAGAAGAGAAAACCAAAAAAGAGGAGGCGAGAAAATCCAACTCTAATATTAATTCCCACGTTCTCTTGTTAGCGCCTGTGCGTGATTACAGCGGAGCGTGCCTGTGCCCTCTTGACCTTCTGTGTTGTTTGACGAATAAATGGTGACACGCCTCTGTGCCTGGTCTATTTGGTCTTCCTCGAAATACTTGAATTAACAGTAGCCGCTGCTCGCCGCTCTCCCAGTATGTCCTACAGTAGCGTAATAATGATTTACATTAGTTATCAGGATATGAGGATTAAATTACACAGTTTTAATGGCAAGGAGATAAAATCAGTGAGGCTTATGTTTGGACAAGAAACGTGCCAGAATTAGCCATTTAAAATTAGCCACGGCAGATTTGATTGTCAAAATGCCCATAAAATGACTTTGATATTTACCTAACCGTAAGTATTAAAGGAGCGTTCTATTAGCAGCATTTGTGGCATAATTGATTACCACGGAAAATTATTTAAAGAAGCGTGTGTTTTTATTAATGTACTTACATGAATTCTTGCTTTAAAATGGGCTTGAGATTTGTGTTGTAAACCTAATTTGTCATTTTTTGGTGTGAATGAACCAACATAACTCCATGTTGGTTCATGTAAACAGACATGCTAAAGTGACCATGTAAGTAGCTTTACGTGGTCATCATAGCAGGAGTTAAAACGTGAAAGATTAATGTTAGTAAGTGATTTTAATGACACTAGTTTAGCGGTTCTCAAGCTTTCCATTTATGATCAAATCAAAAACTCTCCATACCACATATTCTCCAGGTTACAGAAAATGACTAATGGAGCTGATACTGCAGTAATTTTGAAATATTAAAGGAATAGGAGTTCACCCAAAAATAAAAATTATCCCATAATTTACTCACCCTGAAGCCATTCTATGTGAATAAGACTTTCTTCTTTCTTCAAGCTCCTCTTCGCTTAAATCGAAATCCTCTGACATTTTTCTTTAAAACCTCTCATTTTAGACTTCAAATTAGTGACTGGCATCTTGTTTTGATCTCTCCTCTGTGCTTCGGCGTTCACAGAAACGAGGAGTCCCTTGTTAGTAACCCTGTTTGTTAATTAGTTTCCATAGTTCCTAATTACACACACCTGTTCCGTTTCTCTTTTGATTTATGTTCTCTGAGTATATAAACCCTGAGTTTCCCTAGTTCATTTGTCCATTATCGTCAGTGTTATTGTATTTGTGTTTAAGTTTATATCCTACGATCTCCTGTGCTTTTTTTTAATTGAAATTGTTTTTGTTCCTATACTCCTTTGTTCCTATACTCCGCATTCCCTACACCCACGGTCACACATGTAACATTATGGGCCCTATTTTAATGATCTAAGCGCATGGTCTGAAGCACATGGCGTGGGTGCATTTAGGGCGTGTCCGAATCCACTTTTTTCTAGTTTAATGACAGAAAAAATGATTGGCACTCCAGGTGTATGGTCCAAAAGGATTGTATCTAGTCTCTTAATGAGTAATGGGTGTGTTTTGGGCGTAACGTGCAATAAACCAATCAGTGTCATCTCCCATTCCCTTTAAAAGCCAGGTGCGCTCGCGCTATGGCGGATTGCTATTTACATGGCGGAATATAGACACCCTCACCTGTTAAATGCATGTGTGTATTTCCACGATTTCATTCATCATTACTGCAAATAGGTAATTCTGATACATGTAGTGACTGTCCGTTATGACATGTAGGGATTTTTATCTTTATGTACAATAATCATTTACATTGTAATCCTTTTATTTTTAATATGTGGCATGTTTGTGTGCTGCTGCATGTCCCTGTGTGTGTAATAAGCAGAGTGTAGTGCGTTGTGTACCCGCCTATAGGCATGTATTACCTAAGCGCCCTTTAAATAACAAAAAATACTGCACCATTGAATTTAGACCAGGTTTTTGTTGGTCAATGTTGCAGTTGTTTTCTGTTGACTCAAAATAGCAACACGCCAACAATGCACCTGAACACACCTCGTTTTCAGACCAGCACACCCATGGGCGAATAGATGGGCACGAGTGCATTTGCTATTTAAACAATGTGGGCTGGATGTGAAAATGGTAACTGCATTGGGCTGAAACTAGCAAAAAACCCTTACGTCGTTTCGAAAGTATGTATTTTACCTAAACATGATCTCCCTTTTATAAGGATAAAATATCAAATATCATAGAAACTACTTGACTTAGGCCAGTGAGCAGCTACCAACCAACACCTTAACAGCTGCATAGCGGCGTGCTAAAACCATACGAAAGCAACATTAACATCATGATGGTGAGATTTGTACAGGCAAACACCCCTCACATTTTGTTTGGAATACACAGAAATACAGTTTAGTCTATCTTCTTGCAGTAACATGCAATCAAAACAAAACAAACACACATTTTCTCCTGTTTTCCACTGGTCTCAAGAGCATAATTGATTTTCTTGTTCATGTTTTCTCAGCCAATGGTCTTTTTAGTGGGGTAGTCACTCTTTTTTACTAAGACTCATAAAAACTGCTTCATTTCACTTAATATTTCAATGTCACAGATGGCTAGTTTTACCAACAGAAGCCCTAACGGCTCAAGTTAGGCTCATGTAGCGTTTTACAGCAGGCTGTAACAGTGCAGCATTTGAAACACTAAGCGGCCTATAGTGCTCTGAACTCTCCACAAATGATCTGCGTGCTTGTACAATTGAACACATGAGAGGCTCTTTTTGAACTGGGAGTGTTGAAACCATTACATGCTCTTCTGTTTCTCTGTGCCTTCTCATTTATGTTTTTATGTCTCTTTCTTATACTTTTCACAGCTTTCTGCTGCATCACAGAGCTGCTGGTTTATTCATATCCATATTACCCACAAAGAGGTTTCTAAAAAAAACAAAAAAAAAACAACAACTTTCTTCTGGAATATGAAGTGGTCTTGCTCCATCTCTCACAAACCCAGACTTTTGGCTATCGGCGTAAAGTCTAGTCCACATTACAGCTTATTCTGACAGGAAGAAGTCGGTTTATCTAAACAGTTGTACTTGAGACATTGTTTAATTGTTACTAAGTAACATAACTCAGGAGCATTTATTTTACCTTTGTTAACACTTTGTTTCCAGGTGGACTGATTCTAAATTGTTGCATGAAGCCAGTCAATCAAATTGTAAATAATTTTCAGCCAGCTCTTTCTGTTTTTGTGTGCAGTATTCATCAGATGGAAAGTGAACTGACTGTGGGCGAGCCTGTAACGGAATATTTACGTATATACACTGCCCTCCAAAAGTTTGGAAACGCCCTAGAAAAGTGGGGTTTTGGACAATATAGGCATGAATCTTTTTTAATTTGTGATAATTCTGCACTGATAAGCGACAACACAAACTACGAAACATATTTTATTACATAAACAGTTTATACACAGAAATGTTTTTCCGATTCATCCAAATATCCACCATTAGCAGCTATCTGACCCAAACTGGGTTCTAATTGGTTCATTGTATTCTAAACTTCATTGGCAATCAATTGTTGAAGCTATTAAGGTGTGCTGACCCAAAAATCTTTTACAAACCTGGGCCAAGTTTAAACCAGTAACCAGGCATCACAGCTGGCAAAGGGGCATGTCTGACTTTGACATGTATATATTGCCATTATTATGTAATCAAAATGAAAATTATTATTGCTGATCTTCAATGGTAATGTCAAATTACTTTAATGTATTTGCACCAAAAAATGATAAGGTTTTATGCTGATATAAAACCAAAAACCACACTTTGCCAGGGGTGTTTCCAAACTTTTGGAGGGCAGTGTATGTTCAAACACAGGTAAAAAATTAAAGGATTAGTTCACTTTTAAATAAACTTTTCCTGATAATTTACTCACCCCATGTCATCCAAGATGTCCATGTCCTTCTTTCTTCAGTCGAAAAGAAATTAAGGTTTTTGATGAAAACATTCCAGGATTTTTCTCCTTATAATGGGCTTCAATGGGCACCAGACGGTTCAAGGTCCAAATGACAGTTTCATTGCAGCTTCAAAGGGCTTTAAACGATACCAGACGATGAATAAGGGGCTTATCTAGCGAAACGATCGGTCATTTTTAAAAAAATAAATAAAATGTAAGTTTTATATGCACAAATGCTTGCCTTGCTCTGTTCTCGGATGCGCATTCGTGACGTCACGTAATACGCAATTACGTTGAAAAGGTCACGCTTGACATAGGCGGAAGTACCAAGTCAGTGTTTACAACTTGAACGTGCAAATACTAAGTCAAACGCCGTTTACTCCTCAGATGGAAGAGACTGCTGCGGCGACACACACCTCTCCAGCATTGGGCAGACGTGGTGACGTGGTGGTGCACATGTGGCAAATGCCAACCATTGCCAACAGAGGAAGAAGGTGTGTTCGACATCGGCTGCGGCTGGATGTAACCGATCGGCGAGATTACCCGCGTGCAGGCGGGGAGGAGCTGAAAACGGAGACATGAAGTCGGACACTTTCTGCTTTCCGTAGTGACGCTCGCGCTGCGTTTGCATCGGTTTGCATACTTTATCACAGCTGAAGTGAAATAAATGCAATATTTGACTAATACACTGATGTTTCAGAGACCTTTTCATTCAAAACTTTAAATACTGCTTACAGCGTCTGTTTTTGCAAGAATAAAGTTCAACATAAGCATATATTTAAATAACAATGTAGTGGGATCTACGTTTTTTTATCCGTTTTATTTTGATAAACATGACACAATACAACATCGCGACTACATGAAAAGAGCTTTAACTAATAAAAACAGATTTTTGAGCATTAGTGGAGCTGAAGGCGTGACAATAAACACGAAACACACGTGATCGTTGTCATGCGGTGAATCCGGCCAATCATGAAATAGCTGTGTCGTCATCAGCGCTCGTGCAGCTCCTCTTGAGAAACTGCGCTGGCACTCAGGCGGCTGATCTCGAATCGCTCTCGCGGTACTTTAAAGCCATACGTCACAGTCACATGACGTCAGCGCTGTCTCAAGTCGGACAACATTTCTTACCGGCATGCACTGCTTCAAGTCAGCCGCCGATCGGTCTGTGCGGCGCTGCATCAAGTCGAACAAGCCTAGAATCTCAATACTGCCACGACTGGACCATTTCAATCCCGCCATTAGAATCAGTTGGTGAGTCCCTGTTTCCATCTCGCTGCATTACCGGACAAAATGGATTTCCACCGTTACTAAGCAACAGCGTCGCACACCGGACGCGAAGCTCAGCACCGCGCCACGTCTTTAAAATTCGAACGCATTGTTTTCTATGAGTGTACACACCGGCGGCGACATTCGGCGCCTGTCCGCGGTGCCCAGCTACGACTCAAAATCCTGCCACGCCACACAGCGCCATGTACATTGTTTTACATTAAATGTATTATATTTCTCTCAAATCGTCGTTAATGTACATACTGACTTCACCCTGTGCTGCAAGATACATTAGTTTTACAGTTTTAGTTTAACAGCTTGAATAAAGTCTAAAAATGTATAATAAACGTAGCCTTTTCTTTCATTTTGCTCTGTTGTGCCATTTTCCATGTACACTAACCTCAGTGCGAAATATTAAAGCATATGTAACGTTTCCCTGTTGATGTAAAACACTCCCATTGTGCAGCTCTTCTATCAGGAGTCGAGTCAAAATTGAGCTCGCGTGTATATAATGTGCGCGTTCGGTGTGCGACCCCCTTTAGAGGTGTTTTTGTTCTGATGGAGAAGGGTATGACAGTCTGATGGCACTGACAACACAGGATGGAAGAACCATTAGTTGTTTTACCTTTTTTTTTGTAAACAGCGTTTGACTTACCGTGTGTCTACCGAATCAGCTCCCTAGTTCAGTAGTCACGGCACTGATCAGGGAATCAGCCACATTGACTTTCATGATATTCACGACCTAGGGAACTAGGGAGCTGATTGAGACGCAGGGTTAGTATTTGCACGTTCAAGTTGTAAACACCGACTCTGTACTTCCGCCTATGTCAAGCGTGACCTTTTTAACGTAATTGCGTATTACGTGACGTCACGAACGCGCATCCCAGAACAGAGCAAGGCGAGCATTTGTGCTTATAAAACGTAAACTTTTTTTTTATTATTTTTTTTTAAATGACCTATCGTTTCGCTAGATAAGACCCTTATTCATCATCTGGTATCGTTTAAAGCCCTTTGAAGCTGCATTGAAACTGTCATTTGGACCTTGAACCGTCTGGTGCCCATTGAAGCCCATTATAAGGAGAAAAATCCTGGAATGTTTTCATCAAAGACCTTAATTTCTTTTCGACTGAAGAAAGAAGGACATGGACATCTTGGATGACATGGGGGTGAGTAAATTATCAGCAAAAATTTATTTAAAAGTGAACTAATCCTTTAAGTCATGACAACATATGTTTTTACATGGTTTTACTTCAACTCATCATAGCAATTTAAGCAATTTCAACTTTTTTAGGTTATACAAGATTCATCTAATTTTTTTTAAAGCCAGTTTAATATAATTTAAGTTGAAATGACTTGTATAATCGATATGATTATATTTAAAAATTTAGGCAGCAACTGAACTTAAGCTTTTTTTTTTGTTGTTGAAATAGATGGACATTTTTTACAGTGTTATTAAAAAGTAAAACTATTGAAGTGTTTATTATAAATTATTTATTCATGCAAATTACTTTTCTAATTCATGTGACCTTGCATTCTTTAATTAAAATATCTTCCCCTCCCTCTTGCAGTGACATCTCACCTACCGTCAAACGGCTAAAGGCCTCGATATACTTGAAACAAAATCGAAGAACGAACTGATGTGACGTCATTTCGAACAAAATCAGGCCAAAACGAAGTTCGTTTTTTGTTCTTTTTGGAAGTTCGAAACGGCTTGCCAAAGTGAACTTTCAGGAAAAGTTCGCTCCAGCTGCAAAACACCTTCGTACTACCATTGGTCCGTGACGATAACGTAACAGGAGGTGTACGCCGAGGCTCCGCCTTCATTTGTGCAAAGTCTTCTGACTCATTTCGTCTGAAGAGTTTGTTGAGGTAAGAGCTGGATTGCCGCTTTATATAGTACAAAATGTACTATATTTCATCAGAGATTGTGCTTCTGATGAAATGAGGCACTGACACTGTTTTTCATGTTTGATACTGTAAAGTTGCTTGCGTTTTAAGCAAAATATTGAATAAAGTGCTATATAAATAAACATGACGTGACTGGAGTGCTAATTTGAAGAGCTTGTGCTAACATACCCATGTTGTTATGATCAGATGCTTTTCTTATGCTTTCTATAAAATGCTTGCAGTGTTCTCATTTTTGTTGTTTTTATTTTATTACTGAAAATAA
This sequence comes from Megalobrama amblycephala, assembly GCF_018812025.1. NCBI lineage: Eukaryota > Metazoa > Chordata > Actinopteri > Cypriniformes > Xenocyprididae > Megalobrama > Megalobrama amblycephala. The sequence goes on from NC_063047.1 coordinate 29,734,257, forward strand.
AGTGTACATCGCGTATTTACATATTCATCTAACGGTCGCTCTCAGCAGTGTGGGCAGCGTCAGATGTTCGATTACAGTATATTGCTGGTCACGCATTTCGAACTTCGTTTTACTCCTAAACGAAGAATGAAAAAGAACTTCGTTTGAAGTATATCGGGGCCTTAAAACATGTTTTTTTTTGAAAGGTAAATAATGGCATAAATACAAGTAAATTAACTAGCTCAAACACTAGTAAATCATATTGCATGATTAATTTAAGTACTCTCCACCCATAAATTTAGCGGTTTGACAGGGAAACTCCTACAAATACATATGCAATAAGGTCAGCTGCAAAAATAAATAGGCCTGTCCATGCCTTTTCATTGATAATTTCTCACTGTGTGTCCTGACAGTAGTTTTTTTAATGCCAAATGAGGGTTTGTGCTGGCACAAACTGTTAGTAAATCTGGTCCTCATTTTCTGAATCTCATAAGAAAACAATGCACAGATACATGAATATTCAGTTACGGGCTCAGCCATGGACCGCCCACAATCAGTTCATTGTCTGTCTAAAGGCAGGAACACACCAAGCCGACGGTCAGCCGTCGGGCAGTTTTTGTTTGTCGGCCGACTAAGTTTTCGCAGTGTGTTCCGCACCGTCGGCTGAAGTTGGTCCTCGTCGGCTTTTTTCGGCCGATTCGATATGTTGAATCGACGTCGGTCCATCTGATCATTCTGATTGGCTGTTCAGCTACTGCCACCTGCTGGTTCAGAAAGGCATTTCATCTTACGCAGAACGGATGTGCTGCTTGGTCTTCGGCTGTCGAGCATTGGTTTGGTGTGTCAGGGCAACTTTGGACAATCAGACTGCACCTAACTGGCTGGCTTTATACAACTTAGTGAAGAGAAGCAAAGCTGTGTTAACAAGATATAATAAGTTCTTCTGTGGAAGAACTAATCACTGTAATTGGCATGGAATCTTTAATAGGTGCTTGGTAACAATTAAACTAAATATTCCTTAGATTTTGAGTTAATACGTCAGTAATTTAACAACACATTTACATGTTTTCAGTTATTTTATGTTAATTAATAGTCACATGGCATGCAGATAAACAACTAAAATATCTCATCTTTAAATGCATTCTTTTGTTTTTATTTTTAAATTATTTATTTTAATTTTACATTGGTATGACTGAATTAATGAACAGCTCACAAACCCCCTGCAGTTCCCTCATGAACCCTGCTGTAGGCGATTGTAAACAGACTTTTGTTTGCTAAGGGGTTGTTAGTGCATTGATACTGTTACTAGGGTGTTCTGAAATGATTATTATTCAGACCCTGACCAATTAGAAGCAATGTTTGGGGTGCTAAGCCCCTCCCATTTGAAAGTACAAATGCCATGCTAATTGCCATTCTGCAAGTTTATTCCATTCCAGTGGCTAATTCTCAAAGGAGGTGAAATTAAATAAAAGTAAAAAAAAAGAGAGAAAAAGCTCTGTCTCGGTTCCTGAAGCGATAGAGTGGCAAAGCAAAGACAGAGATGAAAGACATAGAAAATGTTTTCAAATAAGACTCAGTCATGACCCTTTCTCCCAAAGAGTGGGTCGGCATGCCAGAAAGTCTCATTTGAATTTAATGCGTTTGGTTGACTTTAAGATGTATCTCGCTCACTTTTCCAGCACTGAAATCTCATAAATGCACGCAGAGAAACTAGACTGATGGATTCCTTCTCTGTCTCTCCCACACACTGTGTTTCAGTGTTTGCTGAATTAAGGGTTCAAATAAGAGCGAGACAGAGAGACAGACGCTGAATGTCTGATCTAAAAGGGATGCTCAAGCAAAAGTCAAACTGCTTTGGAAAGTGAACGAGTGTGACTGATTTCATCATCTTAGACCTCTCACATTCAAATTACCCGAGCAACACTGTCATCTAAGAAATAAAGAAATAAAAAATAGAGTGAGACAGCAAAAAGTAAAAAGAGTAAAACAAGAGATGAAAGACAGAAAATATCTGAAAATTAGATAGGCCTAGTCAGATTAAATAGACATTCATTTCACAATTGTATATCATCGCTTGTTGACTTGTTCCTTGTTTCTTCAGGAAGCCTGAGAATGAAATCAGGGTACTTCTCTTCTAGTGAAATGGCTGTACTTTTGCTGTGGTATATCATGAGGACTGTTAAGTACAAGGTAGGTGTTTTCTAATGTCTTGGTGATTTGTGTAACGATAATTATTAACAGTCTGTCATTCCAAACATCGCCTGTAGAGTGTGGAAAGTTACTGGAGCTCGCAGCCGTGCACGTCTCGCACAAGGAACGTCATGGCAGTGATTGACAAGCCAGAGGGCCAATCCGCGCACGTCTTTCACAAGGAACGTAATGGCATGCTGAAATTGTTTTTAAGGCCCTACCTCGTGCACAGATGATATATATTAATATTATTCCTTTCAGTGCACCTAATAAATAGTCTTTTATCAGTTAGTAAAGACAGTTTCAAGTAATATTGCAAAAATGTATAAAACAAAACATCCTCTTTAGCACCTTTTAAGTTTTTAAGTTTTTTTTTCAGTCATCGTTTATTGTCTTCATTGCCTTAACAACATGCTAGCAATCACCCAGAACAACCCAGCAACCTTATTAATGGGCTATCAACCACACAGAAATCCCTAGCAACTGTACTTTGCCTACAGCCACTCTGAATGCCTTAGCAACCACTCAGAACCCCCTAGCATCTGCATTAATTTGCCTACAGCCAAAGGAATGCCTTTGCAACACCATAGTAACTGTATTTTATTTTATTATTATTTTTTTGCCTACAGCCACTCAGAAGGCCTTAGCAACAACCTATCAGCTCTATTCATTTGCCTATAGCCACTCAGAATGCCTTAGCAACACCCTGTCAACTGTATTAACTTGCCTACAGCCACTCAGAATGCCTTTGCAACACCCTAGCAACTGTATTAATTTGCTGGCTGCAACACCCTAGCAACTGTATTAATTTGCTGACAGCAACACAGTATGCCTTAGCAACACCCTAGTAACTGTATTAACTTGCCTACATCAACTCAGAATGCCCAGCAACCACTCAGACCACCCTAGCAACTGTATTTAGTTTGCTTACAGCCACTCATAATGCCTTTGCAACACACTGGCAATGATGCATTTGCCTACAGCAAATCTGAATGCCTTAGCAACCACTCAGAACCCCCTAGCATCTGCAATAATTTGCCTACAGCCACTCTGAATGCCTTTGCAACACCCTAGCAATCCTATTAATTTGCCTACAGCCACTCAGAATGCCTTAGCAACACCCTAGCAACTGTATTAATTTGCTGGCTGCAACACCCAAGCAACTGTATAAATTTGCTGACAGCAACACAGAATGCCTTAGCAACACCCTAGTAACTGTATTAACTTGCCTGCAGCAACTAAGAATGCCTAGCAACCACTCAGACCACCCTAGCAACTGTATTTTGTTTGCTTACAGCCACTCAGAATGCCTTTGCAACACCCTGGCAATGATTCATTTGCCTACAGCCAATCTGAATGCCTTAGCAACCACTCAGAACCCCCTAGCATCTGCAATAATTTGCCTACAGCCACTCTGAATGCCTTTGCAACACCCTAGCAACTGTATTAATTTGCCTACAGCCACTCAGCATGCCTTAGCAACACTCTAGGAACTGTCTCAATTTGCCTTCAGCAACTCCGAATGCTTTAGCAACCACTCAGAACACCCTAGCAACTGTACTAATGTGCTAACAATCACCTAGCAACTGCATAGCAACACCCTGGCAACCACTCAGAAAACTCTAACACTATGTCAGTGATTTTCTTTAAAAAAAAAGTAAAAAAAAAAAAAAATCTAGTAAGACTTGCTTTTTGTGGCACGTATATTTATGTGAATGGGCCTAACTACAAATGAGTAGACTGATTTCTGGGAAACAAGGATGAGTAGAGTTTAACTTGCAAATGACTTGCGAATAACTGCAAATGAGAAATAATGCAATGTGATTACCAATGAGATTGCAGACAGTGATTCACTGCCTGATATAGGTGGATACTGTAGTCGAATGTAAACAGAGACTAAAAAATCATTAGCATAGAGATACATATAAAAAGTGTTTGTGTGCTTGATGATACATGACAAAACAAGTAGCAAAACAAGTTTCAGAACATTAGTTCGTTCAGTTCGTTTGTACAAAACAATAGGAGGGAAGTGTAGACAGTCTCATTGGTGATAAATGAAACACCAATTAGCAATACAACTCAGGCATCTGACTCATTCTTTGAGTGAATCTGTGTGCAAATATCTGGATCAGACTGGGTGAAATTTGTGTAGTCGTGTGTGCGCTAATGTTTCAGACCGCCACACATGGATCAGGAAAGGCGTGAGCAGTCAGTCGCACTGCAGATGTGTTGAAAAGAGGGAATAAAAAAAAAAAATCAGTCGTCACCGGCATGCGAAGTGCAGCGGGATAATGACTCTGCCCGTGTCAACAAGCTGATAAAACGGCATGCTTGACTTCACACGTCGACCAGCCTGCAAAGCTGCAAGTCCAACGTGTCTCCTTATTATTCTGAGAACCATCTGGTCTCCCCACAGCTGCCAATGCACGAGGCCAGCACCGGCCCGAGGGCAACGCCACCATCATCACGCTCCACCGAGGCTCACATGCCACCACAACCTGCTCTTCCCTGCCACTCTGACATGGAAATTCTGTTAGGCTTCATCTGATCAGAGCCATCAAAACTGCATTCTCATGATCTGCAGCCCTCGAAAGTGACATAATTCCGGCCTCCACCTAAAGATGGCAGTAGAGTCTCAGCTACAGCACATAGGTGGCATGCTAGTGAATTATTTAAGTCTTTCCAGTGCTATTTTTTTTGTTTATCCTTTATATGCAGTGACACTCAGAGTTTCGGGTGTAATAGACAGTTCGCTGGTAATAACGTGGGCGAGGGGGTTAGTCATAATTGTGTTTTGAGTCTAAAGAAATAGTGTGAACTTGAAGACAAATTAATTTGTGTCTCTTCCTCCAGTGCAGATGCTGCTGATAAAGGAGCAGACTGCCTTCTTTTGCCATTAATTAGTTTTCCCAGGTGGAAACATACAGCGGTCGGATTGGCCAGCCGTGTGTGTGTGTGTGTACTCTGTGATGAGTCATAGCCCATATGGATAGTTTAGTATTTTCATTTCACCGGTACTGATGAGGTCTGCTATCTGTAAATGGTTGGGGTGGTTTATTATCACGGCCACACTTGACTTACTTGAGAGGATTTATTTATGTCTTAGTCACATTTAACCTCAAAATTCACTGCAACAATCATTTTTGTCACAAGCATTTTTGTCATATTTTTCAGCACAACGTATAAACTTCATTAAAACAGTTTTAAAAGAATATGAAGCATCCTATTATGAAACATAACTGTAACTTTTCAACCCTAACACTAATGGTAAACACATTTAGTGAAGCTGATGCTTAAAAGCATAAAACTATTTGCTAATGGAGTAAGAAAAAAGTAATTCAAGACACATTCACTGAAAACAAGTCTGATCATCTTACACTATTTTGCTTCTCAAGTATACACACACTACTGTTCAAAAGTTTGGGACTGGTAAGTTTTTAGATTATTTCTCTTATGCTTACCCAGGCAAAATCAAAAATACAGGGAAACAGTAATATTGCAAAATATTATTACATTTTAAAATAACTATTTTTAATTTTATTATATTTTAAAATGTAATTTATTCCTGTGATGCAGAGCTGAAATTTCAGCATCGTTACTTCAGTCTTCCGTGTCACATGATCCTTCAGAAATCATTCTAATATGCTAATCTAGTTTTAAAATATAGGCATCATTTTTTGAATGCAAAATATAATTTGTTACATTTTTATTTTTATTTTGGGTTGAATTCTGACCATTGTTTTTTGCAGGTTTTAAGAGATTCTCTCATTAACACGATATCCAACGTGCTGTAGCTTTTGTTGTGTGGACAACACAAAAAATGGGCAGTTAACATATTGATCCACAATGAGCTGTGATTCAGGACATTTGTGATAAACTACCTCACCATTATGAAATATGTGTAATGCACAGAATAGTAATACACACTGGAATGAAAGATCACAAATCACATCTTAAAGGGGTGACATAATGCCATTTTTACAAGATGTAAAATTAGTCTCTGATGTATCCATCATGTGTATGTGAAGTTTTAGCTCAAAATACCCCACAGATAATTTTTTATAGCATGTTAAATTTGTCACTTTTTGAGGGTGAGCAAAAACGCTTAGTTTTTGTGTGTCCCTTTAAATGCAAATGAGCTGCAGAAGGCGGGGTTTCAAGAACTCGAGTTAGCACATAGGGCCCTATTTTAACGATCTAAACGCAAAGTGTAAAGCGCACGGCGCAGGTGCACTCAGGGCGTGTCCAAATCCACTTCTGCTATATTTTAACGACGGAAAAACGGTCCGTGCGCCGGGGCGCATTTTTGAAATGGGTTGTCCCTGTTCTCTTAATGGGTGTAACGTTCAATAAACCAATCAGAGTGTCATCTCCCATTCCCTTTAAGAGCGAGATGCGCTCGCGCCATGGCGGATTGCTATTTACATGGCGGAATTTGTTGGCGGAAAAGCTGAACGCTTTTCAAGCGAAGAAACCGATCTGCTCGTGCGCGAAGATAAAGTCAGTTAATATATATGTGTGTGTATTGGCACGATTGTTTAATTAATTAGCCAATTTCGTTCATCATTATAATTAGTAATAGGCTGAATTGAAAATAGGTAGCCTAATTCTAATACACGCAATGACTATTCATCATTACATTTTTATATTTATGTAGCCTACACAATAATATTCTTTTACACTGTAATCCTTTTGTTTTTAATATTTGGCATGTTTGTGTGATGCGCATCCCTGTGTGTAATAAGCAAAGTCAACGCGCACTGTGGACGTGCCCAGAGGCGCAGTTTCTACCAACGCGCTCTAACAAAAAAAATTGCGCCATTGACTTTAGACTTTAGACCAGGTTTGAGTTGGTCTATGGCGCAGTCTATTTTCAGCTCCTTAAAATAGCAATGCGCCGGCAATGCGCCTGAACACACCTCTTTTTTTAGACCAGCACGCCCATGGGCGCACTAACTGGCGCAAATGCATTTACTAATTTAAGGACGTGGCGCTGAACGGGAAAACGCGAACGGCGCCGGACGCAAACTAGCAAACACACTTGCGCTGCGCCTTGCGTCGCATTGCGCCGGGTGTATTATAGGGCCCATAGTGTTATCAGTGCGATTACCTCACGATGACTCACTGAAAATGTCAGAAACTGTTCAGCCTTTTATGTTCAACCCGGAGTTGGACAATGATGGAAAGACTCAAGAAGAAGTGACAACATGTAATGCAACAGGACGTTTCTGAATGGTTAGTTGCTTAATTTATGTAGCTGATGTGGGATATCTTAAAGTCATTAATTAGAATATTCTGTCATTATGATCTATAAATCGCTTATGTGGGAACTGTTGTTACAGAGCCAGAGAATATATGTGCATGAAGATAGAACAGGTAATAGTTTTGTTTAATTACGGTTATAATTTATGTTGGCATCTTGCTTTTATGACATGCTATTGCATTTGTGTTATGTACTGTATTGCAAAAACATGGCCTCACCCCTTTGTTGTAGTACTTAAAAAGTGATTTTTTAAAAAGAAAATACCTCCCTTTGCATTGAACTTTGAGCGTCGTAACTTTGCAGAAGTTGTTTGTGCTCAAACAGCAACATAACACACTAACTAAAGTTAAAAAAAGTGATATCATAATGAACCACCCCTTTAATATCTCGATTGTTTCTTCCTAACAGCAATGAGTTACAATGAGAACAAACTGAAGATTTTGCTTAAAAGAGACTTAAAGGAATAGTTCACCCAAAAATAAAAATTTCATCATTCACTCAAAGAAGATATTTTGAAGATTGTTGGTAACCAAAACAGTTGATGGTTATGGAAATATAAATACGATGGAAGTCAATGGGGTCCCATCAACTGTTTGGTTACTGACATTCTTCAAAATATCTTCTTCTGTGTTCAGCAGAAGAAAAAAATTCATACAGGTTTGGAACAACTTGATGGTGAGTGACAGAATTTTCATTTTTGGGTGAATTATCTCTTTAAGGAAAAGCCTCCATTTGCTGTCCACTTGATGTCATTGCTGTTGGCGAGTATTATCTGAAATATTTTTTTTTCTTCAGATATTTCTTTTCAGATGTTTCTCCCGAGGAAAAACCCAATTTAGCTTAATATGAGTCTTTTATAGAAGATATCTCAACAATGTCTCAAACTGTGCTCAGATTTGCCAAACAATTGTCTTATTTATGTTATTTTAGGAGAAACACCTGACTGAGATTTCTATTAAGGCTCCAAAGCTATGAAAAATCTGATTCTCTGAGTGAGAAAGGAGAAAATCACTCTCTCCATCCATTTCTATGCCACCGTGGGATCTCAGATAAGAGACAAGCCACAGAAAGAGAAAAGGTAGAAGAAAGATGATGTGGGCTCAAAAGATTGAGTGAGGCCAGAGGCGGCGGTTAAGGCTAAAGATCACAAGACAGGGAGGAGCCACAGCACATTTCCACAACAGTAATACACTATTTCTCTCGGTTTTCCCAAGTCTCTCTCGATCTTTTGCTCTCCCACACACAGATCTACCTACAGGGCACCTCAGAGCACAACATGGTTATCAGGGGGGAACAAGTCAGGGTTAAGTGAAAGTTTTACTTTTATAACAGTGTACAGATGTAGGACAAGTGCTGAGTAATATCAGCAGTGTTGGGGGAAGTTACTTTTAAAAGTAATGCATTACAATATTGCGTTACACCCTAAAAAAGTAGCTAATGGCATTACTTAGTTACTTTTTATGGAAAGTAATGTGGCACTTACTCCTCATTTCTCTCAACATGGGGATAGGGGAGCTGTCAGTCAATAAATGAGAAAACAAACTTGTGTTACTTATTTGAAAAAGTAACTCAGATATTTTGTAGTAAATTTAAAAGTAATGCATTACTTTAAAAAGTAATCTGATTGCATAACTCGCGTTACCTTCAACACTGAATATAACGTTGACACGTTTCTCATTTTGACTGGACTTGTCAGTTTAAAGGTGCTATAGAGGATGTTTTCGAGAACTGAGAAACCAAAGACTGTTAGTGAGTTTTTGAAATGAGCGCATGCGTAAGAACAACCCCCCTCCTTCACAGCTCATTTCGAGGGAACGCCTCCCAAAACTCGTGCACGAGTATTGGAACACGAGTGTTTACCACCGGCATTCGCTGTGTCGTGTTAGTGGATTCATTATGTCGGACTCACCGCAGGTAACTCATAATCTGCAGTTGTTACTCCTGTCTCCTGACAAAAACATTGCATGCAGCGCCTGTGGAGTGTGGAAAGTTACTGGAGCGCGCACATCTCTCACAAGGAACGTCATGGCAGTGATTGACAAGCCAGAGGGCCAATCCGCGCACGTCTCTCACAAGTAATGTAATGGCAGTGATTGGCAAGCCAGAGGGCCAATCGTTGATGCGATGATCACACAAACGATTGGCTGATGTTTTTAAGGCCCTACCTCGTGCACAGATGATGTATATTAATATTATTCCTTTCAGTGCACCTAATAAATAGTCTTTTATTAGTTAGTAAAGACAGTTGCAAGTAATATTGCAAAAATGTATAAAACAAAACATCCTCTATAGCACCTTTAACCCAAGTGTGCAAACAAGTGCTGAAAAGTGACTGCACTCTCCATGTAATCAAATGGGACACGAGCCAAACAAAAAAATCCAATTACACTTCAAATAATTTTTTTCCAAAGATGGTTTCAATCTTTTTAGGTCGTACTTATCATGCAGATGTATGTTCAAGTCTTCATTTTCTTAATACGTTTTTAGTTAGTTATTTGACGCTATAAGAATGCGGTGTATTGTCATGATTGACAGCTATGCTTGCGGTTGAGTCTGCGGAAGTGGGACCTCAGGATCACTACTGCACAGACTCGGGCTCTGAACGGTGTAATCAACAATGACCATTACTGGGATATTTTGGCTTCATTTTTCTACAGTGGATTTTTTACAGTCTATGGCAGTGGTTCTCAAACTTTTTAGCTTGGAGTACCCCCTGAAGGGATTACCATCCTTCTGCATACCCCCTCTCTTCCACTTCGACTGCAGTCACACCTTTTACATCAAGAGACAATATTTGCCCCTAAATTGATTTTCCAGTGTGTATTTTTACCTTTATGAATAACGTTATAAAATAAATAATGTTTTAAATAAAAAAATGCAATAATGGTAAAACGAAGTGATACTTTTAAATATTAAACTAAAACCGCCAGTAGGTGGCAGCAAGTCACTGTTTTTATGAGTGAGTCATCGAGTCATTCATTCATTCAGTAATGAAGCAAGTGGCTGTGAATGAATCATTGAATCATTGTTTTTTGACCTGTTGTATAATAATGTCACGTTTGCAGTCATGCGGATATTTGGGAACAATTGCATCCTTGCTCGTTATCATCATTAAATACAAGAACTCACACAAGGTATGTTTTTGTATCGGAGGAAGTTTGAGTCTTAAATCGAAATTAATCCATTATCTGTGTCTATATTTGTTCTTCATGTGAGTAAGTGCTAAATCCCCACTTTTACAAAGGTGCACTGTCGAGAACGACAGTAATTTAGCGCGATTTAAGGCAGCAGACTGCACGCAATCTATCATATGCATGCTGCTTCTGTGGATGCAGTCATTTTTGACTGCAAAAGATGTGTTAATTTGTATTAAATGTAATGGATTTACAGCATTTTGCCAGTTAGAAATACATGCTCTGTTTTAATATAACTTTAAGGTAGAGTTAAATGAACTACTCAGCATTTTGTTCGCGTACCCCCTTTTGTCAACTCACGTACCCCCAGTTTGAGAACCACTGGTCTATGGGTTACCCTCAAGAATATCCCAATATTTACACACTCTGCAACTGATTCATATATACAGCTTTCTTGTGTGTTTTAGCTGTGGGAGGGCATATCAGGAATGCCTGTGTGATTTTGTTGCTAATTTAAGTAAATTTTGATTTATGTGTCAGTGGTCTTAGACTTTGTACTGTTGCACCATTAGAAATACTCTATTTGAAATACTCTCGTTTTCATCTAGTGTGTAATTAATTAATTCCATGTCTGATAATTGGGGCCTTCCAGGATTAAGTGAGTAGTATTTGGCTGGTACTGTAAGTGACCCATTTATAACATAGTACTTTTTTTCTGAACTAACCTAAAAAGTAATGATGAACTTTAATAGGAATGGGAGAAAAAAATCAATTCACCTAACTATCACTATTTTTTTTGTTTACAGTTTTAAACAAAAAAGAAGCGCTGTATCCTTTGATGGTGACATCTCACTTCATGAACATTATATGGCACTGAATGCACTGAAAAGCCCTCGTGCTACTCATGTAGCCTACGATTTGCGTCAGAATGCTGAGAGAGAGTTAGAGTATAAGAAAGTGCTGCACAATCTCGAATCAAACACCCACACAATCCTAAATTACAAAAATTTGTCTGTCTATTAAACCTTTGACAAAATCATTTCGCAACATTCAAATCTGTGCTGGCACTGCCACTGATCCAGAGAGAGCAGTTATTATTTCAACCTCATAGTATCATTATTTCTGTCATACAGTAGTTCAAATTATCATATAAGTACTGGGATAAGTGTTTATAGTTCAAATATAATCACAGATGTCTAAGGTAGTGATCAAAATAGTTATCACCTTCTGAAAATGGCACTTCAAAAGACTGCATCGATTACATTGTTTCGCCACTAGGAGGCAAAAAATGACTGTTAAAAACTGTGTCATTGAATCATTTATTCAAGAGAATGTAGTACTGTAATGTATGATGCTACTGAAAACTCAGAAAGATGTGATGAATTGTTTTTGTACAAATGACTTATCTTATACATCATGTACAGTCTGTATAAATGTATGATTCAACTTTTCCCCATGGTCTTGTGTTAAAAAAACAAAGCAAAATTGCAATACATGTAGAATTGCAATTCATAAAAAAACAACCCAATACATATTGTATCGGCACCCAAGTATCGTGATAGTATTGAATCGGGAGATATTGTCCCAGCCCTAAATTTTAAGGTGGTGACTTTGTTACCGCTTGTACATACAGTAACAAAAGGGGTATCAATACAATTTTATGACATGATTGGGGAACTGGGACATACCTTACCATACAAATATACATACTGAAGTATAAACTTTCTTGTGCATACTTTTAGTGCATAGATAAAAGTATGCAAATTGGTACATCTAGCATTTGCCATCAAGTGTTATAGGCCCAATGAAATGGTTGACATATTTCTTATTGAAAATTGGGATGCTACACTATATACAAGAGCTCGTCCTTTATTTTTTTAAATAGCAAATAGGTTTTCAATTACATTCAAGAACCATAATTTTACTATTTACTAGTTAGATTTGTCTGCAACCTCTGCATATGACTTTTGTAATTGGCTTATTATATTGGGCAGTTGTGGCCTAAATGTTAGAGAGTCAGACTTGTAACCCAAAGGTCTTGGGTTCGAGTCTCAGTACTTGGCTACACATCACATCACTTTCTCTTTCACTTATACTGACCGTTCTATAGGAATAGCATGTGTTTTTATTGGAACACATTGTGTTTTTATTGGAATACATCACAGTTGTATACTGTCTTGTGAATGCTGAATGCCTCTGAAAATCCCACATTTACAGCTACAGAGAATTTTATTGCACAGAAATTTAATTGCCAGCGAATCATTTTGTTTTTAAATGTATGTATCTGTTGAAAGTTAATTTAGTCACTAGCACTAGCTAACAGACATGGACTATTTTAATCTCGTGGAGTCTTTACAGTGCTGTTGGCCCTGTAATGCAGATATTCTAATTTGAAATGAATATGTATGTCATGTTAATTTACCTTCCAGTTCCATTAGCACTATTCCTATTGAACAAATCAAATGAAAGCAGCTCTGTCAGCAACGGTTTGCTTTGTAGATGAAGACACAGCCCCACCAAAGTACTTAGTGTGAATTCTCTCGAGAGGGTGTGTGAACTGTAAAGACATGACGGGGCTGCTGCCCTATATGATGATGTATGCAAAAATTGTTCAAAGCCAGGCATCCGATCGGAGTTTAGCATGGCAACAGTTGAAAGTCACAGTCAAGCAATATATATGAATGTTATTAACCTTTCCATACCTCTTCATCATTATAATGCAGTTCCTCATAATGTTACGGTCGTGCCAATAAAGCGGTTTTGTATTTAAGAGATGGAAAGACACGGAAATAGACTGAGAGTTGGAACTGAGATGCATTAAATCCCCAAGAAATTCAATGTAGAATCTGATAAAAATGACTGATTCTGTCTGCGGTTGAAGCCTAACACCATCAATTTGATCTTTTCTCTAATGTCTCCTTCAAACTGACAGGTACGCTAGCACACAAAACACATGCAAACATTGACTAAAAGTTCAGAGTCTGAAGAACTGAAGCTAAATTTCCACAAAGAAGTTGAAAATTAATTTGTGAGCTAATATTTTGGCTGTGTATAGACCAAATGTATTGATTTTCACAATGCATGTTACACTTTCACCATATGATCATTACTGTGCATTTAGGTAGACAGCTTGCCTGAGTTAGCCTACATTTTTTAAAGTTTGTCACATGCTCAAAAGGTTGCAGTGACATGATATTTGTCTTTCAAACCACCATGTTGAAGTGAGCAATATGTCATGGTTGTAAATACACATTCTTGTATTGTAGAAATTGTTAACTGACTTAAAGTACACTTACATTATCATTCATGTTATGCAGTACCTTTTAAACTCTCCCCTTTTCAAAAACGAACATGCTTGTGTCACAGTTAAAAGAAGTATTTCAATAAAAGGGGTTTAGCAGACTTTCAGAAATCCGCTCTTCAAGCTCTTCACTTCAGCTTTAGCATAATTAAAAGAATGGAAATAAAGTTAGTCATTCGTGAAATTACCAAAAAGTACCAATAAATTACATGGGAAGGATTTGCATGCAGGTATGATGTTCATTCTATTCATCAGGATCAGTGTCCATATGTTTTATTAAAGGTGGGATAAGTAGATTTTGAAAAACACTGTTGGACATTGTTGATATTTGAAATCAGCCTAAACAAACCCACCCCTCTCTTCATTGCTCCGCCTCCAAAACTCACCCTCCAATCCTAACCACCCTGCTCCGAGTCGGTCATGAACTCCGGCCCGTCCGCTGCTGGCAGGTGAGGCGAGTGCATTATCAATGACTCTAAACGCCAGATTCTCTAGCTATCGTCAGTGCGCAGTGGTTTACCTGCACAACTCTCACTATCTGGCCTCTGTTACACATGCAATGTGAGTGGATGTCTGTTTATCACAGCTGACGTGCAACAAAATGCTGCATGAAAAATAAAGTGCAGTTGATGAACAAACAACATGGAAGCACAAAGAATGAACGTACAGTAGAAAAGAGTAAATACAAAGTGTTCGTTGTTAATCGCAAACAGCAAAACAGCTCCAGACAATCCAAACCCAGTGTTACTCACATGTGAAGCGGAATCAAAGCAGCCTCCACATCTGTTTTCAGGCCTTCCCACTTAGTTCTCTCCAACGTTGGAAAGCTTTTCGAATATAAACACGGCCCTAAAGCACTTGCCCAGTCATAAACCTTCATTTCAGTGATATTCTTTTGAGCTCTTTTGTATTGTGTCCCATCTCTCGTTCTGCAGTTTTGTTTTTTTTTTTTTTTTTTTTTTCCCCAAATCTCCCTCTTACTCATTCTGTCTCCTCGAGTGTCATACGCCCCCTAATGCTGATTGGTTAGACCAGTGGTTCCCAACCTTTTTTATGCCAAGGCCCCCCTCCTCTCCTCTTCACAAAAACATTTGAATTGTAGTGTTATTACTTTTTAACCCCATGTTATTATTTCTTTAAAGAAGAAACTCAAGATGGATTTAAACCTTCAGAGTTCTTTTTTGCAAACATACTTTGCATTCATTCTTTACAACTTAAAAGTACTTACTCTACTCAGTAATACAGTAACTTAAAGGGTTAGTTCACCCAAAAATGAAAATTCTGTCATGTATTACTTACCCTCATGTCGTTCCACACCTGTAAGACCTTCGGTAATCTTCGAAACACAAATTAAGATATTTTAGTTGAAATCCAATGGCTTCGTGAGGCCTCCATAGGGAGCAATGACACTTCCTCTCTCAAGATCCATAAAGGTACTAAAAACATATTTAAATTGGTTCATGTGAGTACAGTGATTCAATATTAATATTATAAAGCGACGAGAATATTTTTGGAGTGCCAAAAAAAACAAAATAACGACTTATTTAGTGATGGCCGATTTCAAAACACTGCTTCAGGAAGATTCGGAGCATAAATGAATCAGTGTATTGAATCTGCTGTTCGGAGCGCCAAAGTCACATGATTTCAGCCGTTGGCAGTTTGACATGCGATCTGAATCATGATTCGATACACTGATTCATTTATGCTCTGAATCTTCCTGAAGCAGTGTTTTGAAATCGGCCATCACTAAATAAGTCGTTATTTTGTTTTTTTGGCGCACCAAAAATATTCTTGTTGCTTTATAATATTAATATTGAACCACTGTACTCACATGAACCAATTTAAATATGTTTTTAGAACCTTTATGGATCTTGAGAGAGGAAGTGTCATTGCTCCCTATGGAGGCCTCACGGAGCCATCGGATTTCAACTAAAATATCTTAATTTGTGCTCCGAAGATGAACGAAGGTCTTACAGGTGTGGAACGGCATGAAGGTAAGTAATAAATGACAGAATTTTCATTTTTGGGTGAACTAACCCTTTAAACAAATAAGCACAAGTCAACCTGCCATACCAAACAAGATCACAGGGAGATACCAAAGGACTGAATTTAAATACTATGCGGATTCATTGAAAATTATTAAACACATACACTGATCCTCTCAAACTTCTCCAAAACACGCTTGTTTGGCGAGTATCTGATATAACACACTCACAGTATATTAATTTTGACAACTACGTGAATATATTGAATTGTGTTCATGCAGAAATACGATGTTATAGCGATCAGTGAGTCGAGAGCACATATGTGCGGTTTGTTTAGGCATAATATCGGACTCACGCATGCCTCACGTATGATTCCTGTATGCCACTGTAATCGTCTTTAACTTCATTACAATCATCATCCATCAAAACCTTTTTAGCGACACTGGTTTTCTTTTTCCAACGGAGAGAGTTAGTTTGCGTTTTGAGCCACCGTTCAGTCTGTATTTAACAGCAGCACGATGAGAAACGACCTGGGCTGATCCGAAACAATCAAAAAATACATACGAGAGAGGTGGTGCCTTGTTTTAAATTTATTTTTTAATAAATTTAATTTATCTTTTTTTAATAATTAAATTAATGAATCATATTAATATATTTAAATTTGGCCTAATTTTAAGTTTTCTCGCGGCACCTCTGGAGGATCACTGAAGACTCAAAACCACTGGGTTAGATGTTTGTTGTTGGTGTCTGCCTGACTAACTTCCAAACAGTGTTTTTGAAATTCTACTAACTCCACATTTAAAGGGATAGTTCTCCCAAAAATTGGATCATCATTTACTCACCCTCAATTTCTTCTAAACCTGTATGAATTTCTTTCTACTGCTGAACACAAAAGAAGATATTTTGAAGAATATGGGTAACCAAACAGGACCAGGGCCCCACTGACTTCCAAAGTATGGAAAAAAAACATACTATGGAAGTCAACGGGGCCAGTCAAAAATATCTTCTTTTGTGTTCAGCAGAAGAAAGAAATTCATATAGGTTTGGAACACCTTGAGGCTGAGTAAATGATTGTGTGTGTGTCAACTATTTTTTTGAGAAATAACTTTGCTTGGTCAAAATTCCAAAAATTTGGGTTGTTGCTTAATGACCATGGGAAAATGTGGGTCCCATGGCCAAAGCAGTTAAGAAGCACTGCTCTAGTGCACAATGATGCACCCACAACCTTAGTTACCAGTCCACATCTGAAACCGTTAGGCTGCATCACTCAGTTTAACTTTGTTTTTTTTAAGCATGTGTTGTAGTGGTTAAAGCTCTGGTCTGATAATCCAAAGGTCTTCCGTTTGAGCCCTTGAGAGCTGCACACTTCCCTTATCAGCGCGGTGCTCTTGAGCAGGGCACTTAACCCGATGGCTGCTCCAGGGAACTGTTATTTTCTTTGGATAAGAAGCTCCTGGTAAAAAACAAAACACATGCACTTATTTGTATTCTCTCCCACCTTATTAATAAACATGTCAACTACCAGTCATTAGAGTATTAGTAGAATGTCTGGGATAGTTCACCCAAAAATGAAAATTTTGTTATCCATTTTCTCACCCTCATGTTGTTCCAAACTTGAGTTTCTTTCTTCTGTTGAACACAAAAGATGATTTTATATAAAGTTGGTAACCATACAGGTAATGTCACCCATTAACTTCCATAGTATTTTTTTTCCTACTGTGGTAGTCAATGGGGGGCAAGATCCTCTTGGTTACAAACATTCTTCCAAATATCTTCCTTTGTGTTCAGCAGAAGAAAGAAATTTATACAGGTTTGGAACAACTTGAGGGTGAGTAAATGGATGACAGCATTTTCATTTTTGGGTAAACTATCCCTTTAATGTTGTAAAATTCATCAATTATGAAACAAATTCAATTTCAGCTGTAAAGCAACTCAGTCCACCTTATTTTTAATGCAAGATTGGGTGTGGCTTCCGCTGTCATACACTTCCAGTTATTTTAACTTAAAAACAGTCCATTAAGCTGCTTTATATTGAAAACTGGTATTTGTTATCATAATCATAAACACACTGGTTTATGTCGCAAATAGTTTTACCATTTACTGCACTGTGTTATTCTTCACAGAAAATATCTTCCACATTACAAAATAAGGTGAATAGAAGACAATGGTGTTCAGTTGAAATTTTGTTCTCACCTGTTTCAGTGTAGGAAAATTGGTAATATTACTGAATATTAATGGTCTTTTAAAATAGTGAAGTTATCTCAGAAAGTAAACATTTTTATTTTGCATCTAATCCTCCAGTTTCCATCAATCCAAACATCCTGGCAGTCTAAACTAGTCACAAGGAGATGTTTAAAATGCAGAAATCCATATGATTTGTGTAATTTGTGACATCAAGATCAAGTTGAGTCCATTTCATTGTGGGATACAGTAAGAAAGATTTGCATAATGTGCATATGCAGTGTACAGACTGAGGAAAGGTCATGCTATAATAACTGCTGTTAATCATTTTCTGTCATTCAGGTCCTTTATTTGTTTTATTGTCTTAAAGTATTGGTTCAGAAGCACATTTTAATTTGTAATATCATATATTTCCCTCATGAGATTGGGTCAGTGTTATGGTATATTGCTGAGACCTGTTTTTATCCAAAATGACATTTGAAAACCATCACATTTCCTGTCATTAAATGTCAACATGTGCTTAACTGCTGAAAAGACGCTTGTGTCTAAGTGTAGGTGAACAGACATGATAATGAGTTTTTTTCTTTTCTTTCTCAGATATGTATTTAAGTATAACAGTGGATTTCTGATGTGGCAAGCCAGTGAGGTTGAAGCAATTAATTGGATTCACGTTTATGCAAAGTGGATGTACTGTAGAATTGCTTGTGACACACGACTGAATGTTCAATCATTATTAGCAGCATTTATATTATGTTTTAAAATCCTCTGGTTCTTAAAAAAAAAAAAAAATCCATAATCCATCCGTCCTGGAGAATGGACATCTGTGAGTCATTTATTGCATATCAGTATGTACATCATTATAATTCATCCATCATTACAATAATATCAGAATGGATTATTCCTTACTAGGGCTGCATGATTTATCACGATTAAACCGCATGCTATTTGGCAAAGGCTGCAAATATTTTATGCGCAGCTTGTCAGAGCTGTATCGCTCTGTGATCGTAGTAGTAAATGCTTCTCCATCTGAAAGCCAGATGGCGCTATCATGCAGAAACTCCAAATATGCCCTGCTGTTGAAGTAGATAATTCCATTCCGGGGCTGCGTTAGACTCCACTTTTAGACACGCACTCACAAACTTCCCTAAGCACTTCCCCTCGGGGGAATCCCTGCCGCCATTTTGAAGTTCGT